>NW_024582589.1:437297-438595 GCF_018398535.1 Haplochromis burtoni | reverse complement strand
GCATCTTGTTGCTAGTTAGCCTAGCGGTTAGCACCTTTCCAGGCTATTGAGGCTGTTCGGTGCCCAGACGCTGTAATCAGGCTTCAGCTTTGTCTAGGCCACAGACACACGGGGCGCTGAGGATAAGGTAACTATAAACACGTTGCTGTTTCTGTTAATATATAATCATGCTGTTTACAACTACGTGAATGTACTATTGCTGTGATTTATTACTGTTATTACTGAAGGTCCGCGGCTCCGAACCGTAGTAAAGGGACCTCTGGCTAATACGTCGGGTTCGTGTCGGGCTCGTAGCTGAAAACTAGCTTTACTTTGTTGTCTGGGTCAACTCTGCTAGCGAGCGTTGAAAGGCTGCTCCAACGGAACTTATTGTTTCAGAGAAAAACACGAACACAGCGTACAGTCGAGTCTTAATAGCTTACTTACAGCTGGGCTCGTCAGGCTCTCTTCTTGGCTGCAGTGGTTATTATTATATTTACATGCTTCCAGCTCCCGTTTTTGCTCGATGACAACTCGTACTTTTCGACTCCCCTTTTTCTCCCTCCTCGCTCACAGACATATAACGAGTACGGCAGTCCATTCTCCCTGCAGCACGGACTACACTGCCCATGATGCTACATTCTTTAGAGCTATGCTTGTAGCATTCTGCCTGTTAGCTTAGCACAACAACAACAAAAAGGCACTCTCTCACCCAGGAAACACGCAGAGCGAGAGCATCACCCTGTAACCATGGCAACCGTAACGCTGTCGCCTGGAACTACAGAACGTAGCTGTCAAACAAAACCGAAACAGTCCTGACCCGCCACAGTATGAAACAGGAAAGTACCGCCGTGTAATCCATTTATTTCAACAAAGTAACTGTATTCTAAATACCACCTTTTTAAACGGTAACTGTAACGGAATACAGTTACTCATATTTTGTATTTTAAATATGTAATGGCGGTACATGTATTCCGTTACTCCCCAACACTGGTAATGGCACATATTGATGTGCCATCCTGAAGGAATTAGACTACATATGCAGCCTCTGCAGGGGCGAGATACCATCTCATGCTACCAGTAGACACCCTGGCTGTAGCTAAAATTAGAAATATCCTGTCTCAGAGTACTTTATGGTATGGTTTATGGACAAATGCCTCAGTACTTTTAACTTTTAGATGTATTTGCTTATCCACCTCTACTTTTAAGATTAGGCTTCAAACTTTCCTTTTTGCTAAAGCATATAGTTAGGGCTGGACCAGGTGACCCTGAATCCTCCCTTAGTTATGCTGCAATAGGTGTAGGCTGCCGGGGATTCC
>NW_024582589.1:430297-437063 GCF_018398535.1 Haplochromis burtoni | reverse complement strand
CTTATGGCGACTGTTGTTGTGATTTGGTGCTGTATAAATAAAACTGAACTGAAGGTTTGATGAAAACTTTTTCAGTGCAATTACAGAGATACAAACACAGGTCCGTATTTTCTCAATAAGAATGACATGATTAATGGTGTCAACAGCTGCTGATGAATCAAATAAATCTAAAATTCCATTTTCACCTTTATCTAAGTGAATAAGAATAACATTAGTAATGTTGTTTCTGTGTTATCATTCTGTCAACAACGAGACTGGAATTTATCAAATATATTATTTCCCTTTAACAGTCCGGGGACAGCTCTGGCTGTAAAGTGATTTGAAATCAAATGAGAGAGACTGACTGACATTAGTCAGAAGCCAGTGGGAGGTAGAAATGCTTTAGGAATAATGTCAGCTAGAAATGTGGATATCAAGGAGATCTGTCATGAAAATGAGATAAAAGTCAAAGAACAGAACTGAGACCCTCGGCCAGGCTGGCAGGCTCCGGGCTTGAACTGTGACCTGATACCACTGATCTTATCATCCAAGCAAACAAACAAACAAGACAGGGCACAACAATTAGGCTGAGTGGGATTAAAGAGTTTGCTCGTGGTAAACATTGGATTGGGCTTAATATTGCTCTCATCATTTGAGAAAACTTCATATCTCCTGCATGTGAAGGTAGCGCACGAGGACATTTGTAATTCTAGTGTTTAGTGTTTCTAGGGGGAAACGCTAAATGCTAAAACTCTGAAAAGCTCACATAGCTGCAGGCTTTGGGGGACACAGTTAAGGTCCACAGAGCCCCTGCCTTATCTTTGTTGTTTTCAAAGCCCCGTTGACTGTTATTGGCCAACAGGTGCTCAAAGTGCAGGGTCATCTCGACTGTATCAGACCTCTCCACCCACTCTCGTCTCAGCCCCACTGGGCTTTCCTGAAATTCTTCAGAAACTCGAGCAGCAGACACTGTCCGCAGGCAGGACTCTGTGTGTGTGCGCGCGTGTAATTAGACTTTTGGGAGTCTTTCGGGAACAGGGAGGCGGCTGCAAAGGTCCAACGAGGTTGGGGGGAGTGACTCGGAAAGAGGGGGTGGCGGTGTTTGCAGTAAAAACAGCAAATCACTGTAGCAGACCCCCTCTCTTACAGCTACTTGGTACCACGCACATCCCTCGGTGTCTCCCCCTCTCTCTCTCTGGGTCCGGGCCCTGGGGTTGTAAGTCCGTCCTCCTCCGGTGCAGTCCGGTTCGCTCCGCTCGTGTCGCTGCTCGCAAAGCACCGACTCTCCTCTGCAGCCATGGCACATGTCCTTCAGCTGTTTGCTGTCATACTCTCATCAGCTCTCGTGCAAGCATCGGCCTTGCTCAACGACACGTAAGTAAACGTATATTTCTAACGAAACTCTTGCATGTCATTGTGCAAAAGTTTGGCTTGCCCCTCGCGCCAGGACGCGTCCAAATAGTTGCACGAGGTGGTGTTGGAAAAACTTTATTTTAAAAAAAAATGTCACGCGCAGCGTCATCATGTATTTGTCACTCGATTCTGGTGTAATCACGAAAAACCTGCACATTTCACTGGTGAGGCAGAAAGTCCAGTGTGTGGCCACAGGACAGTGTTATGCAATGAGCAAAGACTATGTGTGCGTGCGTGCGTACGCGCATGTCCCATCTGCTACAACTTACCAGCATTTGATTAATAACCTGCTCTCCGCTTTACCTGAGTAGCGTGTAAATGGGACATGATTTCCATGGTACTGGAAGGCCGAATAACATTTTCCATCCTGACTTTTTTTGCTTGCTCTAAACTTTAATCATCATGGCTCGCATGCCTTTCATAGTTTACACTGGGAGTCAAATGACTTTTCATCATTGTGCAACTTTCTCCCTGGCAAAAACAGCATCAATATTCTCAGCAGCACCACCCAAAACGCAATTAAATGTGTCCTTTATTTCTCATTGGCAGCAGCAGGCCCCTGTGTGCCAAGCAGCGTCGACACAGAGAATCCAGCAGAGTGCTTCGTTAGAAGCTGATATCATGGCTGTTGCTGATGTTTTCCAATGTTCATTTGCACATGTAACTTATATGGGCCTTATGTGGTTATTTGGATGACTATGTCCGCTGTGCAGGAAGGATGGCATGGGGATACAGGAGTTACTGGAACTCTGCTTCCCTTTTGATTCCAGGGCTGAAATGAAAATACTGTGCACACAGTTTCTGTAGACTATATGTGTTGTGCACAAGCAGGTACAAGAAATTCATAATGGGGAGAATTTCTGTTACATACAGTTAGGTCCATAAATGTTTGGAAGATGACTGATGTTTTGGATACATTTGCCTCTCTCTACCACCACAGTGGATTTTAAAATAAAAACTGATGCTTTAACTTACAGTCACTTTCCTTCATTCACCCTTTTTCATTTACTGTGTGTTCACACACCATTCTCTATTTCAGCATAGTGTCTTTTGTCCTGTCTTCCTGTCTTTTTGCAGGCCAAATCAGAACTATAGCATAACTCTGGTTCCCTCCAGAAAAAGTAAATTGTATCCTTTTAACGTTTGATGGTGTTTTCCAGTAGTGCTTCCAGTCACCTGGCCGTGTAGTGTGCTTTGACAAACATCTGTGACAGAATGAGTCGCTCACTGAATTTCAGTGTGTTGCTGTAATCGGATGCTTTTAACTTCTCACGTAGCACACTCCTTCTCTTAGAAGCTACATAATTCACATGCAGGGTGTTAACTTTTATATTGGAGCACAAGAAACTGATTTTGTTTGAGGTTAAATCAAACCCTTTCACCTTGAAATAAAGACACAGATGATGGTTGTAGGATTTAACCCTGCGCCACACTCATTTAGTTCTTTAACTGGACCATTTATCAGCTAGCTGTAGCAACACGCTAGAAGTTTGTGCTTTTTAAACATTAGCGGTTATCTCTCTAAATCAAACGTGTGTTTAACATGGAGCTGGGCTGTACTTTTTAATGCTTGGCATTGTTTTTCTCCTAGCTTTTCACTTAAACGAGTGCTGACAGTTTGGGTTGTTTTTAATGAGGGTACTTTCTTCTTCTCCTTGCAGGATTTATGCAGTGACTGTGAGTTCGCGTGTGACTGCAGGGAAACAGGAGACCCTGTGTGCCCAAATTCACGGCCTGACTGGGCCTGTGCGCATGGTCATTGGCCTCACTGAGGGCTCTGTCACAATCTTAGATGAGCAAGTAAATGAGGACTTCTACCGCTGCCTAAACTTCCAGGTCAGATCCAAGAAAAGCACAAAAGAGCTTGTGAATACTCAGACTCCCACTCTCCACACTTCCAGTTTCATGTGGGGGATAGTTCAGGATGAGTGGGGTCCTATTAGACCATAGCCCAGAAATACACATCTCGCTGAGTAAACATTTTTCTTCTGGAATATTTCATTATGTTTACAATATAAAGCAATTGAAATTTTAATTGTAGCACTAACCACATGGAAGTTTCTGTTTGTGAATGAAATCTGCTTGGTGGTTATCCCACGCCATCACGCCAGAGTGTAAATCACACACGGACCACTCAGCTCTAGCTCCTAGTGTTTTATCTGTGAAACCAGCTTCCTTTTACAGTAATAAGTGTTCTCTTCGTTTCCTACACAGCTGCTGTAAACAAATATTCACTCTGATTCATTAAATACTGTCTTCAGAACGTCCTCTGGCTGAATTGCTGCTGTTTTTCGATGATGTACCTCCAGCATGACTAATCGCGAACAATGATTCGCGATATTTACAGTATTTCACTTTTTAAAAAACCAAAACAAAAAGCTTTGTGTTGTGTTGTTTGTAGACAGTAAATGCACCAGCGTGGTTTCCAAGCAGAATTCCTATCACCATCCATTAAGCTAATGGCTTAAATCTTGGCACAAGTTTGGACCTAATTATCCTCCCGGCGCCATGACTGAGACTGCCAACCTCAGTGGGTTCTCTGCAAATTGCAGCTCTGCTTTATGTCACACCTCTGCTTGCTGTTATGCAACTTGCAGGCCTTGCTCCATATTGATGTGGAACGACCCGCCGACCCAAATAGCCTCTGTGACAGTCGCGCTTAGTTTCACTTTGTTCCTGCTATTTGGCCCTGTTGCAGGACTGGTTTTTGTCTCTAGGCACAAAGACTGCTTTCTGCCAGAGGCTAGCTATGTACCTGCATTCCTCTGGAAGCCAACCCTGCGCTCAGTCTCACAACACACATCTGAACACAACAGTCTTTTTGACATGTGTGGAAGTGGTTCTGGTCCTTGTTATGTAACAGCAGCATTAACAAGTGAAAACGTGCACAAGTGTGACAGCATTTCATAATTAACTGTGTGCCACATTGTTCCCTAAGAGCAGCACAGCTCAGATGGCTTTTTATGACACGTTTAATGCAAAAGTCTTGAGCTGCCACACATTTTGCGTCCAAGGAAGCGGGCCAACACTGTCACTTTTTAAAGTGGTTTTCAGCATTAGTTCTTCAGACTTTCTGAAAGTCTTTCAATGTGTTTGGCTGCGCTTTCACCCATTTGCAGTCCACGCTGTGTACCTGCCATTTTCAGTGGAATGTGTTTTATTTAGTTTTTCACTTTATTCTAACCTCTGACTCATTCATGCATGAAAAGGAGAGTAACACCTGGGACGAACCAATGTAGTCTACATAAAAAGGCTAACCTGGCAAAAAAAAAAAAAACAATTTAAAATTATATCTTGGCTGTTTGTTACTAGAAAAAATAAATCATTTCTTTAGGTGTGTGTGTGTGTGTGTGTGTGTGTGTGTGTGTGTGTGTGTGTGTGTGTGTGTGTGTGTGTGTGTGTGTGTCTGTCTTTGAAAATAAAAGGAAATGAGCGGCGGCTCAAGACTGTTACACAGTGCTGTGGAGGAAAAGTACAGATTGTGCTCTGCATGAAACGTTTTCCATCTCTGACAAATGTGTGTTTGCTGGTGTTGCAGGTCCCTGCAGTACGCAGCCGAATTGTGGCAACAGTTTATGTCAATATTTTCCATGAAAAAAATCTGACGAGCAAGCATACCAAAGTCGTCATCGAGCCTCCAACTTTCATCCACATCGTCCGGACTGATAAGCCCATCTACAAACCTGGACAGACTGGTAGGTGGAGTGAGTGTGGAGGTGTTGAAGCTGTTGTGTTGTAGAAGGAGCGATACGCTACTGCGGCGCCGTCTCGTCTGCACTGCTTACCCATTCTGCTGCGCTTGCACATTTTTGGTCTGATATATCTGCATAACGCTGAGCCACCACTTAATAACTTGATAACTTGAGGGTTGTTGTCTGTTCAGTGCACAGAAGAAGAGTGCTTTCCTAGAGAGAGGCTGTTTATATTTAAAGTAGGAAAGGCCTACACGCTGAGTGGGTGAAGAGAAAAGGAGTTTATTTGACCACTTAGTGCCGTCGAGTGCTAGTGCAGGCTGCTAACTCCTGAATAAGTCTGATTAAGATAAGATGATCTAGTGGAGTTTAACTTTTTTGGGTATTCTGCAACTTCTTATGACAGTAAAACAAGTTTATTTTTTAATAGCATTGTCATAGTGTTTCAGTAAGGACTCACGACGTTTCACGAGTAAAAATCAAAAATGAATTTGACCCATATAACAGTTTATAAACTGGTGTCAGTCTCAACAAAATGAGCTTGTCAGTCAGCTTCTATAAACAAGTTCAAAGCTATAACAACAAGAATACTGTAACATATATTTTTACCTAAATTAATCTGTCTCATGCTTTCCATTTGCAGACACAGGTCATCCAATCAGAAGTAACATTACACTTTACCGTGTCACTGTGAAATTGGCTTTCAGTTGGTCTTATTTGGCCAGCTAAGCCACGCTCGCCAAATCGCACGAGGAATAAAACATGGATGTAGCTGCAGCGTCAGAAAAATGAACCCGATACAGACAAGCCTTAAACCTGCATTCTGTCTGACGGCCACCAGGTGGCAATAAATTTAGTCTGTTTTGGAAATCAAAGGCTACGTTCACAGTGCAGGCGAAAGAGCATCAAATCCGACTTTTTTGACCCTATGCGACCCGTATCCGAATTATTAGGCCACATGTAAATAACAAAATAACTTAGAGCAAAATTGGGAAACTTAAAGTCCGAAACAGTCAAACACTACTGTTTGCTCTGCGTCTAGACAGAGCACGTTGTGCGTGACGTCTGCTTTTGCACATGCGGCCGCTTTGAGCGTTCACACTAGAGCGCGTTTGCTGTCGCATTTTATTTGTAGTGTGAACGAGCAGACAAAAAAAAATCGCATTTGATCAAAAAATCGGAATTGAGCATTAAGACCTGCAAGCGCGTCTGTAACCGGAAGGTCGCCGGTTCGATCCCCGGGCTCTCTGTCCTGGTCGTTGTGTCCTTGGGCAAGACCGCCTACTGGTGTTGGCCAGACGGGCCGATGGTGCCAGTGCCCGGCAGCCTCGCTTCTGTCAGTCTGCCCCAGGGCAGCTGTAGCTACACCTGTAGCTGCCAGTGTGTGAATGTGAGTGAATGAATAATGGAGTTGTAAAGCGCTTTGAGTGCCTTGAAAAGTGCTATATAAATCAAGGTCAAGGTAACTTTATTTATACCCAAAGGCAAGGTAAATTTGCTTTACAGAAAAATGACAGCATTTGGCATCCCTTTAAAAACACACATACCTAGGAAATATATAAAACTCACTGTAGCACATATATAGTAGTTTTGATATTTCGAATCAAAAACAGTTCTTATTTAATTCAGTGACAGCAACGGGGACAAAGCTATTTTTATAACGCTTTGTCCTACATCTCGGA
>NW_024582589.1:393182-421323 GCF_018398535.1 Haplochromis burtoni | reverse complement strand
AGAGACTGAACATTTCCAAGGA
Organism: Haplochromis burtoni; assembly: GCF_018398535.1. Classification (NCBI taxonomy): domain Eukaryota; kingdom Metazoa; phylum Chordata; class Actinopteri; order Cichliformes; family Cichlidae; genus Haplochromis; species Haplochromis burtoni. The sequence continues at coordinate 421,301 of NW_024582589.1, read as the reverse complement.
TAACAGACGGCAGGGGAAACCGACTGACCTGTTGTCTCCTCATGCGCAATTTAACACCTCCACGTCTCCCTCTTTTCCTCTTCCTCTTCTCACTCGTTCTGTTAAAGTCTTTATGTATAAAATCCGGCATACATGAGGTGAGGTCCTTACCGTCATACGGTAAGTTAAGTTGTAACAGTTCGTCGCGGGAATAAACAATCCTCAGCTGACTCACGGCCTCGCCCACCTCATTGGAAACAAGCCAGCACAGTAGAAATCCAACCACAATGAAGAAGAAAGAATCCATGACGTTCTCACTATTGTGGAGCGTGTGTCACTTTGTAAGAAACTGTCACTTCTTTCAACCAAAACACATGCCAGCAATGGAACCGAAAAGAAATGATAAAAACTTATAAAAACTTAAAAACTTAGGATGCCAAGCTCTCACTCACTGCCGGTCGCTGCGTGCGCATGCGCCCATGTCTTTGTGGATTCACAGTCTGGATAAATTTATTATTATTGTTATTATTATTATTATTATTATTATTATTATTATTATTATTATTATTATTGTTATTATTTCAAAACGGAAGATCATTGGCTGTGTCACAGTCAGACCCGCCTTTCCTCAACACATCCATCTTTCGTAACCAATGGCAGAACCACTCAGCTCAAGCTGAGGTGACGTCATCGGTAGCTAATCCTTAAAGATGTTTTGGTTTTTAATGTATTGCCTCCAACAATAGGCAAATACATTTTAAGATATATTTTTCTGTGTAAAAAAGGCTAACAGCAACCGTAGACTAGGGTATCCATGGAGGGACACACAGACCTCGACAGCATCCTGACTGTCATTAGGAGCCATTCTCAGGCCCTAGACTGGACACAACAATGCCTGGCAGTATGAACTGATACCATGGACTGGCACCTACGTTCACCTGACCGAGATCCAACACCTCTGGGACATCATGTTTCAGGTGCAACTCACACTGTCCAGGAGCTCAGTGATTCCCTGGTCCGGATGTGGGAGGAGATCCTCCGGGATGTTGTCAGGCATGCAGACAAGCACGTGGGGGTCGCACAAAGTGCTGAGCACCGTTGCTGCATTTCAGTAAAACAAACTCGTCTTCACCATCATTCACTTTGATTTTCAGGGTTTTTCTTTATTCAGCCATCTGCAGACTGATGATTCTCATTTCCATCAAACGATGGGGCATCCTTTCCTAACACGGTGACCAGTCTGTATCAGTATAGATATCAGCATGATTTATTCATTTTTCCCCACTGAATCTGACATATACTCTAATGAATTAGGGGCACAAAGAGAGACTTGCATACACTTTGCTTTGCTTCTTTTTAGTCCATCTGCTATCACCAGGATCGTTTTCCCTTTGTCTTCTGCTTCCTCTCATTATCCACTTGTGCAATAACTGAAAATACAGTATAGTAATGTATTTTCTTTTCTTTCTTTTAAAGTCAAATTCCGGATCGTCTCCATGGATGCCAATTTCATCCCTGTGGAACGAGTGGTACGTTTCTATCCACTTGTTCTCGTCTGTCAGAATCATGTGCCGCTGTGCCATTTGTGGAGTCATTTCAAGCAGCGAACTTGATAATGTGCTGTGATTTGTAGCAGGCAGTCAGTGAATCTGAAGAGTAAGGTCTATTTTGGTTCAGGAGAGTGGGAGGTGAAAGGAAGGCTGTTTGTTGATTTTGAAGACAGCGTGGGTGTGGAGCGCTGTGTGGAGTAGTGTGATAAACATGCTGTCAGAGTTCATTTGGCGCACACTACATTTGACCCAAACATCTGAATCAATAGCGGCTCAGGGCCTTTTCCGCTTTTGGACGAGAGGCTGAAAACACGACTGCACGCAGTCGACGTGAAATCCGTTCAGATGCATCACATGATGAAAGTAGCTAGCTTGAAGGTGGTAACTCCCACCAGCTGTAGTGAAGATGTGGCATTGTGAGACTTTATCTGCCATTATGCATCTGCTCTTTCCGGCACTCTGTTGGAGATGTAAGAACGAAATAATTGAGGCCAAAATATCACGTGTGCCAAGGGTTTTACAGAGGAACACGGTAATAAATGAGCCGTGGAGGGGGACATGTGTTGTTTGACTCTTATCGTCCAATTAGGAAATAAGACCTGGCAGTGGTGGTGTTGTTTCAGGGTGTGGCGCCTTCACATCTGTCACCAGGACACTCAGTGCTATGTGCTTGCTGAGTAATTGGGTTCTGCTGTGTGATCTGAACCGGGACCTACATGCATACTGACTTGAAAGTCATTGCAACAGGAAACCTTACTGATATGTTTCTAATAAATTGTCCTTATTGTGTTAATTCTGTGTGCAGATAAACTAAATGTAAACTCTTCTGTTTTCCTTTCAGTATAAAGAAGTGGCGCTCCAGGTAAGAAACACTCAAATTGGCATCTCTTCTGGGAACTGCTGACATGTCTGTTTGGCTCTTTGAAAAGATTTTGCCATTTGTGCCTTCTGTGAGAGTAACGGCAAAGATGCAGGAAATGAGGCGATGGAGGGAGGGCTGTATGACATGTAATTAAAGTGCAGACTGCTCCCTGCACCCCCCCCCCTCCCCCCCTTTACTCTTTCTTCTCTGGGGTGGTGCTATTTAAGAAGATATCCAATCTACAATAGACTGTTGTAGATTGGATATCTGCACTGCATTGTTGTGAAGACTAAGAAGGACTTTAGCTACCTCTGAATCACAGACCTAATTACACAAGCCAACATCAGGAGGAGGACTATAATAGGTTCTTTTCTCCAAACGAGAGCTCGTTAAGATAAATGTCACTCCAGTCAGTTTGGGCGATGTTTGGATTGCACTGGTCCCTCCTGCAGGAGCTTGTCCTTCTTCCATGCCTGGCTCCAGGAAGCACTTTGGCATGCCCGTCTCAGATGAGGGATCATGTGTGTGTGTGTTGTTTTTTTTCTCCCCATGTCACAGGGCTGACCCACAATCCACAAAGAGCACAGATTATCTGGTGGCTGGCTTGGAAACATCTCTGTGTGCCCCAGCAGAGGAGCTGGAGGCTGGAAGCTACGGCCTCGTTTGATTTGACATCCCTAAATAAATTCTCCTCTGTCTTTACTCTGTGTAGGATCCTAGCTCAAATCGCATTGCCCAGTGGCTGGATAAATCTGTTGTTGGCGGCATCCTTGATCTTTCACACCCCATGATTCCTGAGGCTGTACAAGGAAGCTACACCATCACTGCCTTGACAGACAAGGGAGAACAAATATCCCACAGCTTTGACATCAAAGAATACGGTGGGAGGGAAAAAAAATGAAGCATCTTCTCTTATAGACCGGAAATGATTACGAGCTCAGTCTATGTAAATTCTCAGCTACGGGGAAATCTGACTCTGTTTCCTTTGCTCTAGTTTTGCCAAAGTATGAAGTGAAGGTTCATCTGCCCAGTGTGATTACCGTCCTGGATCAGGAGGCAGCACTGAAGATTTGTGGAAAGTAAATGTCCCAGTTGAACAGAAACTGGTGTTCTTGTCTGTGTTGGTTCAAGGAAATCCACACTGTGAAGAACTGCAGCTGGGCAGCGCTGGTGCTAACAACATTGTCGTTTATTACAAAAGATGGGTCTGGATTTGTGGGAACAACAAACTGCCTGTAGCAATGATGTTTTCCTTATTTTGTCTGTACTTTGATATAATAGTACTTTTTACTAGAGGAATTTGAGTATTTCTATAATTCATACTATTAACAGTGGCCAGCTGGGAAAAGGCAAAGCCTCTACAGGAAATGAAAGATCTGAGGCTGGCTAGACTCTGTACCAGTCATGTTTCCGGCAACAACTAACATGATCCGGCCGTTCCCGTTCCAACAAATCTCATCTTTGTATGTTTTCTTAACAGATACACGTATGGGAAACCTGTTATTGGTTCGGTGAAGGCACGGTTCTGCAGAAACGCCATCCGTTTCTTCTGGTTTTCATCTCCCCAAAACAAAGACCTCTGCAAGACCTACGAACTAACTGTGAGTGTTCCAGATGTTAACAGAGACGCTAACTGTACTGCAATCAGTCCTTTTCATTGATTTTACTTTCTTGGTGTTCACTTTCTGTGATCTTCTAGACGGATAAAAGTGGATGTGCTACACAAACTGTGAACATGACGGCGTTTTTCCTCCACAAGAACATCTACAGTGACACGTTTGAGGTGACTGCTGAGATGGAAGAGTATGGCACAGGTAGGCAGACTAAAAGCCAACTGTTCATCAACGTAGCACAGCGAATTCCTGATGACCTGCAATCTGTATGCTAACTATCATCTAGGCGTCATTCTTAAAGGCTACGGGCAGACCAGCTTCACCTGTGACATCAGAACTGTCACCTTCGAGGATGTACCTGAGGCATACAAGCCTGGCATCCCGTTTGAAGGAAAGGTAACCAGACTCATCCTGCTGTCAGGACATTGCACAGCAGGATTCATGAGCTTTTCATCTGATCCTACCGTGAGGTGGACGTGTTTCTCCTGGAGCCCAAAAGATTCTAAGACGACTCTAGAATCTGGACGATGTAACACTGCATTTGTTACAATGTAACTAGATGTATGAAATAGTATTTAGGGATGCTTTGAGTCATGCAGAGGAAGCTAATCAAGGGCAATAACAATCATTATTATGGAGATGTGTGAGTCTTGTTACAACTTCTTACTCTGTCTTGTTCACAGATCAAAGTTGTTGGTCCAGACAACAAGCCTGCTGCCAATGAGCCAGTGTACTTGTTTGTTGGTAGCTCACTAAAACTAGAGCTCACCACAGACGTGAATGGCGTGGCTTTGTTTTCTCTGGGCACGTCTCTTTGGAAGGACAGTGTGCATCTGAAGGTTGGTTGCTGCCGCTGCCTGCACTTAAACATTCATCAGTTATAAGGTCGATAGACTGTGATTGATCACATCAGTCGTACTGATCATACACCCATGCTGGCCTACATTGTCATGAAATTAGTTACTTTTTAATATTTTATTATTTTCAAGTGTCTAACCCAGTGTTTCCAAACCTTTTGGAGCCACGGCACATATTTCACGTTAGAAAAATCACACGGCATGCCAGCAGCAAAAATATCACAAAAAGCATATTGATCATTTTCCCCGCACATCAGGTATAGCAGTATTGGCTCGGTTTGTCCCAGTTACCTTTTTGCTTCTTCTGACCACTACTCATGCTACGGCCTTCATCTGGGTCAGAGGTTTCTCCAGGACCAGGTCTACTTTTTCTTTCAAATATCTATCTATTGCTATTATGCGCTGCGCTGTCTCAGTCACAGCACAACTATTATGTAATTTCTTCTTCATCTTCTATTTTGCTGGCAGTTGGCAACAGATTTAATTAGAGCAGGCAGTTGTAGTCCTGTGGAAGAGAATGTAATTGTTCTGCCCATCACGGCGATCACTTGGAGTACTAATCAGATAGAACCAGACAATCTTCCACGGCACACCTGATCATTTCTCACAGCGCACTGTTTGGGAAACACTGGTCTAATGTGAAGAGTAGGAATTTGATATTTGACCTCACTTTGTCAACAGGCGAGTTCAAAAAATACAACGGAGCATGACCATTATGTTTATGGTTTGAGGAGACCAAACTACAGGGCAAGCCACCACCATGTCACAGCGTTTTACTCCAAGAGTAGTAGTTTTCTGAAGCTCATGCAGGCCAGCAGTAAGCTGCCCTGTGACAGTGAAGCAACTGTGCGTGCCCAGTACATCATCCAGGGAGAGGAGCTGGAGAAAGGGCAGGAGGTCCTCGACTTCTTTTATCTGGTACGTGTAAGGGATTGTGACGTGACCCCATCCAGTGTTCACTGAAACACAATTTTGGTGATCTGCATGAGAATTGCTGTTTGTAGCTTCAGTCTAAATGATTTTTCTCTAAAGACTTTTGTGCACACGTTTGAGATGTATTGCAGATATACATAAACACACCCTCATAGTGACGTTTCCATTCTGTCTCTCTTTGCAGGTGCAGTCCAGAGGTTCAGTAGTGCAGCATGGTCGTATCCCAGTGGCTGTCAAAGTGGGAATTGGTATGAACACGACGAAAGATAATTTTGAAGTATAAGTCTGTGATTTTAGAGTTAGACGTCCTATGGAAAAAGCCCTTTAAAGTTGCATCAAAGCATGTAAGGGTGAGGTTGGGGTGGTAGAACAGGTCATCCACTAATTTCAGTATTCTACTATTAGCTATCTAGCCCTAATGTCAAAAAACTATTAAAGTCTGCATCAGTGCACTGCGTGAAATATACCTTTACTTATCATAAACAAGGCCATTTTATGTAATGCTATGCATCCACTTTGTAATGTGGAGTACAGTATAGGGTGTCCAAAATGGTCCTCAGTAAATAGTGGTATATTTATATATAAGAAACATAGGAGGCAGATGACCTGTGATGACATGCGCACAGCCCTGCTTGCGCATGTAACCCTGTCATCACAATCATTGTGGCTCAAGAGTTGGGAGTTCGTCTTGTAATCGGAAGGTTGCCGGTTCGAGCCCCGGCTCCGACAGTCTCGGTCGTTGTGTCCTTGGGCAAGACACTTCACCCGTTGCCTACTGGTGGTGGTCAGAGGGCCCGGTGGCGCCAGTGTCCGGCAGCCTCGCCTCTGTCAGTGCGCCCCAGGGTGGCTGTGGCTACAATGTAGCTGCCATCACCAGTGTGTGAATGTGTGTGTGAATGGGTGGATGACTGGATGTGTAAAGTGCTTTGGGGTCCTGAGGGACTAGTAAAGGGCTATACAAATACAGGCCATTTACCATTTATCTCTCAGTTCTTACGCTCGTCACCTCATTGAGAACACCTCTGGTGAGTTGGGCTAGTTAGCTCTGTTATCTGCTGACTTGAACTTAGCTTAACTGCCCATTGGTGTTGGCCTCTACCACGCAGTTGGTGAGTAGGCTACCTGCAGAGCGCTAATTTCCAGTTTTCCTGTGCAGCCTTTTACTTTGCGTTTTGGAATGGACTCCAAACTGAAGCGAGCAAAGCAGAAATCTTCTGTTCACCCCTGTCCTTCCCTGTCCTCAGGGGTGCGGTTTCTCTTTGCACGACAGCAACCAGCACGATGCCTGCCCTGTCTGCCTGGGATCTTCCACGCCATGAGAGTGTTGACGGAGCCCAAAGTCTGTTCCAGGTCCGCACTTGATCCTTTAAAGACGGGTGACATTTATGGAAAAGGTGCTGGGACGGACGGCTGTCACACAGCACGACCCTCACTTCTTTGTGTCTGGAGCCCCGGCTTCATCCAAGTCTGAGGACAAGGATTATCCGGTCGGTGTCCCCCACAATTAGCTGGGCTGACCACATGGAATATGTTGATGGGTTAACCGAAGACGAGCTGGAACCATGCAGGAGCGCCAGCATGTCATCGTCTCCCCAGGAACACGATGACATGCTGGATATCAGCCTGGACATCCATGGTTTGTCGGAGGATGAGCAGGAGAGCCCATTGTCGGCCCAATCTGCCGCTGCTGCTGCGTCGGTCTGCGATGGCGCAGAGGAAGCTGGCTTGGCTAACCCACCCCTATGGAGCCATCTCTGGCTGCTTATGTTGATTGCTAAGGGTTTGCCACCTAGTGTGATAGCGACAATTCAGAACACTAGGGTCTCATCCACTAGAGGCTTGTACGCTTACAAATGGCGAGCCTTCGAGCAGTGGTGCCAGGACCACCACACTCTCCCATTTCAGTGCTCTATTGTGGATGTTTTGACATTCCTACAGGAGCTGCTGGATAAGGGCCTTTCATTTTCCACAATTAAGGTTTATTTAGCAGCTATATCTGCTTGTCATATTGGCTTTGACGGGGTGACACCAGGTGTACATCCCCTCGCCATAAGTTTTCTGAAAGGAGTTCGTCACCTGAGACCTGTGCTTAAGTCCAGTGTTCCTGCTTGGGACTTGACTTTGGTGCTGGAGGCCCTTTGTAGCTCCCCGTTTGAACCTATTGAGTCTGTGGATATGAAATTTCTTTCATATAAGACTGCGTTTCTTCTCACTTTGGCTTCGGCAAAGTGAGTGGGTGACCTTCATGCTTTGTCTGTGCATCCCTGCTACACACAGTTCTCTCCTGATGGCACAAAGTCGTATTTTCCCAAGATCATGCCTGCATCTTCTAGCTCAATGGAGTTTGAGTTGCTGAGTTTTTGCTCCCCTTCTTTTGCATCTGAGGAGCAGAGGAGGATGCATTCTGTTTGTCCAGTGCGTGTGCTACGCACCTACATTTAGCGCACTCAGAATGTGCGTTTATGTGACCAGCTGTTTGTCTGCTTCGCTAATCCAAATAGAGCTAGAGCTCTGTCCAAGCAGAGGCTGTCCCACTGGATTATAGAAGCTATCTCACTGGCGTACAGCAATAAGGGTCTTGCTTGGAGGTGAGAGCTCATTCCACCAGGGGGATGGCAACCTCATGGGCTCTTTTTAAGGAGGTGCCTGTAGCTGATATTTGTGCTGCAACTACTTGGACACTTTTGTGCAGTTTTATTGCTTGGACGTTACAGCCCCTTCGGTGGCTCATACTGTCCTTTCTGCTGGGTCTAGCGCACACTAACGTGGTGGTGGTCCGATGCCAGTTCAGTGGCTGCTCTGCAGGGTGTGTATATTTCTCCCATACTTACGTGTTGTACCGTGTGAATCAACTGTAAGGGACGAACAGTTGTATCTATAACTTCTGTTCTCTGAAGGAGAGGAACGAGGTACAACACAAGGTGGCCCCGCTGAGCAGCATGGCTCGGTGAAGAGCGGCTATCGAACTGAGGGATGACTGTGATGACAGCGGCTATATGTGCAGGCGGGGCCATGCGCGTGTCATCACACGTCGTCTACCTTAAAGGCGTGATTAAAGGTTTCTTCAACTGGGACACACAAGGGCGTGATATGCTATACTTATGTGTTGTATCTCATTCCTGTCCTTCAGGAAACAGAAGTTATAGGCATAACTGTTCGTTCTTGATTATCTAATTATATTTTGTTTAGCTTCATGCTAATAATGTAGCTTATTTGCTCATTAGTCACGTGACTCAATATTATCTTGTTTATTTTGATAATTGCTGCCATGCTTTCTTTGGTTCTTCCTCAGTCAACAAAGGGGAGATGTCCGTGCCGCTCACTCGGATGTCAGACCTGGCACCATTTGCCCAGGTGGTAGTTTACACTTTGATGCCCAGTGGAGAGGCTGTTGCTGACAGCCATGACTTCCCTGTTCAGCTCTGCCTCAATAACAAGGTAGTACATTACCACATTAAGACCTCAAAGCCACTTGGGAATGTAGTGAAGGATGTGTGCATTTTAGAGAGCTAACATAAGGATAGACAGGCTTAATCTGTTTTCCGCCTCGGTATCTCCCACACAGGTGTCTCTGAAGTTCTCCTCCCTCCAGGAGCTTCCAGCAGAGAGGACCACCCTCAGTCTCAAGGCTCACCCTGGCTCCTTGTGTTCTGTTAGAGCTATTGACCAGAGCGTCCTGCTGCTCCGGACTGAGCAGGAACTTACTGTCAGCTATGTACGACAATCATTCGTCCTACTTTGATCCATATTAAGAACACTACCATTACTAGACTTTGGTTTTGTAACATCTTCTACTTTCTACACCACTCAAAAGAATTAAATGCGTAGAAATAAGAAAATACTGGAAGACCTGTTGGCTCTTAATCAATTAAATATTCAAGGTAAAAGTTCTTGAAGTTTAAAAGTATCTGAACAAACTAACATACATTGAAGTAGAAATATTGTTTTTAATTGCTTGATGAAAATCCTTTGCTTTCACATCCATCGACATCAACCGATGCAGTGTTTTCTCCCTTGAGCTGTTTCTTTGGGCCTTTACTGCCTTCAGTTGCTGCTTGATTGTGGGCCTGGTTTTGTTTTCAGTGTCTGACTTCACCACTGAAGAGTATCTCATTTCTTTACCTTGACAAGTCTTTGATTGTTTTTGCAGGTATTATCCATTTGCCCTAATCTGATCTGTTTTCTGGCATTTGGCTGAATCTGAGCATAGAGTGCAGCTCTGTACACTTCACAATTCATCCTGCTACATCTATCAGCAGTCACATCATCAGTAAACATGAATGGCCCAGTTCCTCATGGCCTCCACCATGTTTGATAGATGATATGGTATGCTCCAGATCCTTATTTGTTCTCCTTTGGACTTTTCTCTTCTGGTCATTCTGCTACAGGTTTGTTGGTTTCGTCAGTCAAAATACCTGTTTAGGGTCTCGTACATGTCTTCTAGTCAAGTCCAATCTGGCCTTCTTGTTGAGTGTAACTAGTGGTTTGCATCTTGTTGTATACCCTGTATTTCCATTCATGAAAGCGTCTACTGATTATGTACTTTGACTATCGACGGTCTACCGCCTCAGGATTTCTGTTGATACTGCTAGATGGTGTAAAAGGTTTTTCTTAACCAGTGAAATGATGGCTTCTTTTATTTGTATAGACATCTATTTGGACCTGGATTTTGAGACTTCCTGTGTGAAAGTTGAACTTTTGGAAACGACTCTTTATTTTAGTAATTAGCAAACAGGCCTTGCCTATAAATTGTATAGTCACTTTTGAGTCTTGGCGGATGGATTCACAATCATACCAAAAATCATAGTTAAAAATTAAAATCATCTTGAGGGCTGTGGATGATGCAGTTTCCCTGATTCCATCTCTGTCTGATCTGGCTCCTGGGGGGCTGTGGCCATCACCTCCAAAACCATCTTTTTTTTAGTCTGTAGTGTTATTTCTCCAGTGCATCTGTTGTCACCTTCATTTGCATCAAAGCAAATATATATTTTATAATATGCCTCATTCACCCATTCAAACCCACTAATACAAGCACTTTTTTCCTACACCTGAGTGCTCCTAGAGAGTAGACAATAATCTATGTAAGTGGTTTGCTGCTAATGGATGATAAGAGAAAAAGATCACCGCTATCACCCCACCAGGCTCATGTACAGATGTGTTTTCATGCAGGTATATAGTCAGCTGCCTGTGGAGAAGCTGTCTGGGTACTCCTATGATGTTGAGGACTCAGAGCCATATCCCTGCTACCCCTTGCCAGTGCCAGATATGGTAATAGATGCAGATTTGGAGACAGCAGCACCGCCAACAGCACCACCAGCACCGGCCATTGTGAGCGACAATCTGGGAGCACGGCGAGAAACGCGCTCGATCTACTATGGACCAGGCAGTCAGAAGAATGACGTCTACAGCATCTTTAAAGTAAAACATTTGTTCATCTAATCTGATGTCTGACTGAAACTACACAGTAATATTAATGTCTCCTATTAGCTGCAGAAGAAATGATTCAAGATTCAAAGCGTTTATTGTGATGTGTACAAAGAAAAGCATTTCTCTGCCCTGAGGGCAGAAGTGTAACCAGTCCGTGTTGGAAGTGTGTGGGGTCTTTGAAGATGGAGGCAGCTCTCCTCTGGACTCTGCAATGGTAGATGCTTGGCAGAGAGGGCAGCGGGGTCCTGGTGATCTTCTCTGCAGTTATTATCACTCTCTGCAGGCGTTTGCGGTCCATAGCAGTAGTGTTGCCGTGTCCAGGTGAGGTCCTCACTGATGTAGACGCCCAGGTATCTAAAGCTGCTTGCCCTCTCCACACCAATCGCTGCAGTATCGTCCGCAAACTTCAGTATGGTGTTATCCCTATTGGAGACGTACAGGGTGCAGAGGATGGGACTGAGGACACAACCCTGTGGAACGCCAGTGTTTGTAATAATGCTGGTCCTGTTGCCGATCCTGACCGACTCGGGCCTACCAGTCAAAAAGTCCTGTAGCCAGTCACAGAGGGTGGTGTGCAGGCCGAGTGTTGCCAGCTTGTGAGTGAGTTTGTGTGGGATGACCGTATTGAAGGCGGAGCTGTAATCAACAAAAAGTACCCTGATGTATGAGTCTTTGTTTTCCAGATGGGAGAGGGAATAGTGAAGAGCGGCAGTGATGGGGTCTGACGTGGAGATCCAGAGTGTCTGGGATGTTACACCACTCCCTTAAAGCACTTTGTAATGATTGGAGTGAGTGCAACTGGTCTATGGTCATGTGAGGTCTGGAGAGGTCTCGAAGTGGGTGTAAAGTCCATTGAGGTCATTCCGTAGACCGCCTGCAGAGCTGATGGTGTTGATGACGGCCCTGTACTCTGTGATGTGCTGTAAGCCTCGCCACATCCGCCTGGGGTCAGCAGAAGAGTAGAAGCCATCCAGCTTCTCTCTGTACTGCCTCTTAGCCGCTGTAATGGCTTTCTTCAGTCCCTACTTCGCAGCTTTGTACTCCGTCTCATTCCCTGATCTAAATGCGAGAGACTGAGTACGCAGCATGTGTCGTACCTGACTGTTGATCCAGGGCTTCTGTTTGGGGGGGACTTCCTGACGTGTGTGGTGGGCACAATATTGTCAACACAGGCGCTGACGCACCCAGTCACATATTCAGCATAGTCCTGTATGTTGACAGAGCAGTTCTCCTTGGTGGCTGCAGTTTGAAACACATCCCAGTCTGTTTGAGCAAACAGTCCTGCAGGATGCTCTCAGTCTCTGGGGTCAACAGTTTAACAGGTTTGATGACAGGGTTCTTTGTTTCAGCTTCTGCCTGTAAGCTGGGTACATGAACAAAGAGATGTGGTCAGACTGTCCAAAGTGGGGGCGTGGTGCAGCCCTATATGCACCACATATGTTACTGTAAACATGATCCAGGGTGTTCTTGTCAAGGGTAGGAATGGCCACGTGTTGGTGGTATTTTGGGAGTACAGTCCGTAAGTTGCACTTATTAAAGTCACCGGTGACAATAAAAACAGCATCTAAATGAGTTGTTTCTAATGCGCTGATGACGTCATGGAGTTGGCCGAGCGCTGCCGCGGAGTCAGCTTGCGGCTGGATGTAAACAGTGGCCAAAAACACAGCTGAGAGCTCCCGCTGCAGATAGTAAGGGTGACCTTTTAGGATTAAAAACTCCAGTGAACACATGGAATCCCCCCCTCAAGTCCGGTGGAAGGTTAAAGTCCGGACGATTGTGTGAGTTACCGATGTCCAGTAGTGCCTGTCTCGGATATGTTAACAGCAGGGCTGGACTGGGACAAAAAATCGGCCCGGGCATTTTGACTAGAGAGCGCCCCACCAAAAATGTGATGTCATTCAGGGGAAAACCGCAAAGGATTCTGGGAACTTGTGGCAAGAGGTACTAGCGCATGCAGGCTTTCAATTGAACTCAATTACACAGCGATAAAAAGAAACACAAAAAATGGCAAGAAGCTGTTGTATTATTACTGCAATAGCCGGTGTTGTGCCAAAAAGTGATTGTCTGCCAAAAACTGATTGCTCGTATTTAAATTGCTATGAGTAACTTGTTGGGCTATAATATGTGAAACATATGTCAAATGCATCCCTCATGGATGACATAAAGTCATCTCTCCATCTCTCTCTGCTGCTCTTCTGTCTCCTCTGTCACAGACTTCTCCACTTTTGATGATAAATCAGCCTTTTTGAGATTTTCAGGAGTTTGAGAAACTAACCTTATGCATAAAATAAGCGGGTCTCTCCTCCTCTTGCCTCCCCTTTCCCTTATCCACCTGCTGGCCTCCACCACTTGCTGATGTTGCTAAATCTGTGGAAGCTATGCCATAGCTACCGCCAAACAATTCAGTTATTTTTACACATTTGGCAGCGTCTGCCTGAAGGGCTTGTTTCTTTTTGGCCCTAATTTTTTCTGCACCTCCTTTCCTTTTTTTTGTTCTCCATTTTCTTTAGTTCGTTTATAAGATTGCTAAACAAGGGGGAGGGTGCATCCGACCTCCTCGGCTGTAATTGGTCCAGCCCAGAGTCGATCATGACCAACTGGCCAATCCAACACTTTTCATTATTTATACCCTTCCAAAAAAAAAAAAAAAAAAATCGCCAGCGGCCCACTGGGCAAATGCCCGGTGGGCCGCTGGCCAGTCCAGCTATGGTTAAGAGTGCACAGCACTTATCCAGTGCAAAAAGAACAAAAAACAAACAACAAGTTGGCATCTGAGAGTGGAGCAAGCAAACACGTCTGCCTGGAGGGGCGCCAGGATGTTTGCACCGGAAGTAATGTCATATCTATCTATACGTCTATCTAGATATTCATATGATCTATATCTAGATATCTTTTTTTTTCTCTGTAGGTCTTTCACACTCTTCGAGCCAAAGTTTGGTATCATTTAGCTGTACCGCATCCTTCTTTCCAACTGTACGGTTTTTGTTCTTTGGGGGTTTTTTTTTGTCAATTTGCCACTCTTCTTCCTTCTTTACCTGTTTCTGTTTCTCTCCATCTATCTCCAAATCTTCTTTTGTGTCTTTGTCCTTGTATTTAAAAATAAATAAACAAATAGCATAGTTGTTATGCCAATGTTGTTTTATTTTGTTTACTACTTATGACAGCAAAAAACAAGAAACAATCTATGGTTTTACTATGACTTGTTTTTCTCTTTCTCCACTTCTAGGAAATTGGACTCAAAATTATGACGAACTCTGATGTGAAGAAACCTTACAACTGCGACGAACTGACCTTCTATTTCAGTTTAAAAGATAGTAGGTCACTGCTATTCTCTGTTGACTCCAATGCCCATTGATACAACCTTAGGAAGAACTGTTGTTTTTACAACTTGTGTAACTGTAAGATTTATTTACACTTGCAAAAATAGTAAGTGAATCTCTTGGAATTGCCACCATTTCTGGCTTGCTTTCTTTAATGGGTTCTGTTCTTTGTCCGAGTATGACAAATGCAGTCTGACTAATCAAACTCAATCAGTTATACTGTTCATGTCTTCAAAGCTCCTTACTTTACTAACTGGTGCTACATGGTCTATGGTCTGAGATCCCTAAGATAGCAGTTTCCTAGATAGAATGAGATGGCTAGATATGAAGCTAGGAGTTACAGGCGGTACAGCCACAGCAGTTTTATGTCTGTATGTATGTTTTGTGGAATGCATCAGCAAAAAATTGGCAAACATGTTAGCAATACCAGTAACTTTAAACATTTGGCTTCCTTCATAAGCCATTGCTTATAAAGGAAGCAATGGCTTATAAAGGGGTGGCTGTAGCTCAGGTGGCAGAGCAGGTCAGCCACTAATCAGAAGGTCGGTGGTTCGATCCCAGGCTGCCTCCTGACTGCATGCCAGATATCCTTGGCCAAGATGCTAACCCCATGTTTGCCTACTGGTGGTGGTCAGAGGGCCCGGTGGCGCCAGTGTCCGGCAGCCTCGCCTCTGTCAGTGCGCCCCAGGGCAGCTGTGGCTACAATGTAGCTGCCATCACCAGTGTGTGAATGTGTGAATGACTGAATGTAGTGTGAAGCGCTTTGGGGTCCTTAGGGACTAGAAAAGCACTATACAAATACAGGCCATTTAGCATTGCTACAAGGCTAACATTAGCATTTAAACTATTACTATTCCTGTCAGCTAAATAAGGAAAAAAAATAGACTAACTGACTAGTGTAAAACTAAAAAACACTCAGGTAATCAGTTAGATTTGAGAAATGTTTAATGGAAAATGTCAAAAAATAATAACAAAGGCATTTAAAAAGCATTTATCAAATTCTTACCATAGATTAACAGATTTAATCTATGGTGCATCTCGACAACAATGTGTCATCTAAAGGCAGATGGCTACACAACATTTAGGACACAGTAATTTACCGGCGTGGGCATCAATTTAAATTGTAACAATTAGGTTAAATGATTAATAAGTCTGGTATCACCTAGTGACAGCAGTGAGAATTAGTTGGCTATTTGCGCACAGCCCTATTTTACACTCATAGTCTAAAGGCCTTTACACACTGGATGCGTAAAATCCATGAAAATATATCCTGAAATTTTTTTTCTGGACTCGGATATCCTTAATACAGCCGTTCAAACTCACCACATAATTTCACTGGATGAATTTGTGGTATTTATTTTTTTCAAACTGAATTATTTTTTTCTAAGTTTTCACATGCGAATAAACAGATCTGACCAATCAGACCACTGCATTTGGCAAAAAGTTACCTACAGCTACATGTTGCTCCGGCTCCCTCGCCTCGATTTCTCTGCCTCCACATATGTGGTCTCAACTCTGCCAAAAAAGGGTTCAAACTGACACTGATATCCTGAAAAATGTGCAAAAGTGGTTGTGATACAACTTAGACTCCTGTATCCAACCATGAAATTGTCCTTGTTGCTGTTTTCTCTTGAGAATTGGATGAACTCAGAATCCTGTTTACTTACTGTTTACTCTTTTCCCTCTCTAAGGGTGGGTAGCTTGTCTAGTTTCAGTAACGAGGTTATCAGTTATCCATCCATCAATTCATCTTCTTCCCCTTATACGGGGCTGGGTCAAGGGGATGGCAGCCTAAGCAGAGAAGCCTAGACCTCTCTCTCCCCCGCCTCCTTTCAGCTTGTCCCCTCGGCAAGCTGGAGGAGGCTGGTGTTCCCAGGCCAGCCAAGAAGTATAATCCGTCCGGCATGTCCTGGGTCTGCCTCCTTCTGATGGGACATGCCCGGAACACCTCGCCCAGGAGGTGCCCAGGAGGCGCCCAGGAGGCATCCTTGTCAGATGCCCAAACCACCTCAACTGGCTTCTTTCAGTATGGAGGAGCAGCAGCTGTACTGTGAGCTCCTCCCAGATGGACGAACTCCTCACGGTATATTTAGGGAAGAGGCCAGCCCTCCTTGGGAGGAAGCCCATTTCTGCCGCTTGTATCCACAATCTTGTTCTTTCAAACACTACCCACAGCTCGTGACCTTTGGTGAGGGTAGGGATGTAGATCGACCGGGAAATTGAGAGCATCGCTTTTACACTCTGCTCTCTCCTCACCACAGCAGACCGGTACAGCTTCTGCATCACTACACAGCATCATCTGTCAATCTCCCGCTCTCTTCTTCCATCAGTTGTGAACAAGACCCCGAGATACTTGAACTTCTCCACCTGGGGCAGGAACTTATCCCTGACCCAGAGTGGGCACTCCATCCTTTTCCGGGTGAGGACCATGGCTTCAGATTTGGAAGTGCTGATTCTCATTCCCACCACTTCACATTTG
This sequence comes from Haplochromis burtoni, assembly GCF_018398535.1. Taxonomy (NCBI): domain Eukaryota; kingdom Metazoa; phylum Chordata; class Actinopteri; order Cichliformes; family Cichlidae; genus Haplochromis; species Haplochromis burtoni. Next base: position 404,281 of record NW_024582589.1, on the reverse strand, counting down.
GTTGCGAACTGTTCCAGTGTGAGCTGGAGGCCCTCATCCGATGAAGCCAACAGAACCACATCATCTGCAAAAAGCAAAGATGAGATTCTGAGACCACCTAAGTGAAAGCCTTCCACCACTTGGCTACACTTAGAGATTCTGTCTATAAAATTTATGAACAGAATCTGTGACAAAGGGCAGCCCTGGTGGAGCCCATCACGCACCAGAAACGAGTCTGACTTATTGCTGGCTATGCGGACAAAGCTCCTGCAACGGTTGTATAAGGATTGAATGACCCGTAGCAATGGGCCAGACACCCCATAGTCCCGGAGCAGCTCCCACAGGACACTCCGAGGGACACGGTCGAGTGCCTTTTCCAAGTCCACAAATTGTATGTAGACTGGTTGGGCAAACTCCCATTCAAGTATTGTCGAGTGGTCCAGTGTTCCACCACCAGGACGAAAACCGCATATTTCTTCCTGTGTCCGAGATTTGACTAACGAATGGACTCTCCTTTCCAGCACCCTGGCATAGACTTTCCCAGGGAGGCTGAGGAGTGTGATTCCCTTGTAGTTGGAACACATCCATCCTCCTTGAAGATGAGAACCACCATTGCCATTCCAGAGGTAGGCCCCTGATCTCCACGCAACATTATAGAGACGTGTCGAACAAGACAGTCCTAAAACGTCCAGAGCCTTCAGGAACTCAAACCTCATCCACCCCAGGCACCCTGCCACCAAAGAGCTGTTTAACGGCCTCAGTGAATTCTCCCCCCAGAGATAGAAGAGTCATCCCACTCGTCCCCAGAGGTGGCCTCCGCTCCTGACTGAAACTGACTCAAGGGTTCCTCATAATGTTACTGGAGGCTAAGGTAAAGCCATCCAGAGAAAGTTAGATACCATATTTCTAAGATTTTTAGGGTCAAATACAATAAAGTTTTATCTGAATTTAGAAGCAGAAAATTAGAGGTCATCCAGGTCTTTGTCTTTAAGACATTCCTGCAGTTTAACTGTGTTATCTGGCTTCATGGACAGATAGAGCTGGGTGTCATCTCCATAGCAGTGTAACCCAGGAGATGCTACCCTTTTCCCTGGGGTGGAGACAGGCAGACCGTCCCCGAAGGCCCCGCATCCCAGACCCCAACCAGACGGCCAACTCCTCCTCCCAGCCCCCCGCCCCAATGGCTAACAGAGAATGGGGGTGTGTGAAGACCCCATACCTCCCTCCGCCCACTCATATGAGGTGTTGCTGCGTGCTGTTCTAAAGTGCATTTAAAACACGGGAGGGCATGGTGCTTCCTGCCAGAGAGCAATAGGTAACGGCACGGCCCCTCCTGAAAACCCTCAATGCCTACATGCATTTAAAATTGAGAGGTGCCCACCTCTCAATTTCTTCTTTCAAGAATTATTCAAGATTTTTCAAGAATTTTTGAGATAAAAAGGAAGGTTGGAGATCGGCGTATAATTAGCTAAGACAGCTGGCTTTTCAAGTAGTGGTTTATTTAATGGTTTAATTCAATTTTATTTAATTACAGCTTAAAGACCTGTAGTAGATAGCTAATTATTAGAGATAGAAACATTACATAACACAAAAGGCTTTATTTGGAGAAAAGGACTCTAAATAAATAACAATGGTACTGAAAGTAGCTGTACATAATGCCATATCTGTGAGATGATTACGAGTATTTTTTTCACTAATGGTTAAAATGTTATTTGTGAAGAAGTTCATGAAGTCATTACTAGTTAACGTTAAAGGGATGGTTGGCTCAACAGAGCTCTGACTGTTTGTCAGCCTGGCTACAGTGCTGAAGAGAAACCTGGGGTTGTTCTTATTTTCTTCAATCAGTGATGAATAGTAAGATGTTCTAGCTTTACGGAGGGCCTTCAGAGCCTTCAGGAACTCAGGGCAAAACCTTATCCACCCGAGGGGCCAGCCAAGGAGTTGTTTAACTGCCTTAGTGACCTCACCCCCAGAGATATAAGAGTCGCCCCTCTCGTCCCCCCACCCTGCTTCCTCCGCGGATGATGTGCCAGTGGGATTAGGGAGGTCCTTGAATTATTCCTTCCACATCCTGACATTGTTCTCAGTCGAAGTCAGCAGCGCTTCACCCTCACTATACACAGTGCAGGTAGAGCACCGCTTTCCCCTCCTAAGTCACCTGGCGATTTGGCAGAATCTCAGTCTGAAAGGCAGTCCGAAAGTCTTTATCCATGGCCTCTCCAAACTCCACCCACACCCAAGTTTTTGCTTCAGCCAGTGTTGGTACTTACTGCTGATACTTATTACCTGCTTCTGAAGTCCCACAGGCTAACCAAGCCCGATAGGACTCCTCCTTCAGCCTGGTGGCTCCCTTCACCTCTGGTGTCCACCATTTGGTTCGGGGTTTCCATCACGACAGGCACCAACCACCTTGCGGCCGTGGCTCAGTGCAGCGGCTTTAGCAATGGAGGTGCTGAACATAGTTATTTCGGACTCAATTTCCACAGTCTCCCTTGGAATGCTGTTGAAGCTCTGCTGGAAGTGTGAGTTGAAGATCTCGTGGACCAACCAGCGCACCCTCACTATACGTCTAGGTGGCAACTCCAGACTGAGATGGAGTCCAGCCCCTCTCCAGGAGACTGGTTCCAGAGCACAAGCCATGGTTGAGCTGAGGCCACCAGGGAGGTGACATTCTATGTCCCGATCACTAGTTTTAGAAGTCGGGGATCAGTCTGCTAGGGCCTGGCTGCTGCCTGACACACATTGCACCCAACCCCTACCTCGCCTCATGTAGGTGGTGGGCCTACAGGAGGATGGTCCCTTTTTCGGGCTGTGCCGTCCGGGCCGCATGGACTAAGCCTAGCCACCAGACCAGGACCAAGTTGACATTTACGCAAAAGCCTCCTGACAACATGGCCCCTGGGATCCCTGGACACACAAAACCCTCCAAGGTAACAATTCATGGAGGGGAGGTTATCAGTTATTTTCTTTATAAATGAGGAAAGAAAATAACTTAGTTCAGGGACTTTATGCTGATGGTAAATATGGGTCACTTTCCAGATGCTTCCAATGTTTTCTTTCACATTCACCGCCATACCTGTCCTTCCACATTATTATCTTTATTTCCTTTTCCTCCCTATTAGCATTTCCTGTTCCTCTGCTGCGCTCAGGGCAGTTGGGATGCTACACTGACTTTACCATTTGGTGGTGATGGTATTAGAAAGTACAGCCTATCCCGGTATTGACTTCAGTTGGCATCTATATATTAAGCTGAAAGCCCGTTTTGGAAAGTCTAGCTTAGCATAGCTTTAGTTGTTTTTTGAGAGAGTGTAAGATTTTTTTTGTGTGTTTTTAAATCCAAGAATTTGTTAATTGTTAAAAAAGTACATTTTTAATTAGTGGAGAAATATTAGCTGAATGCATAAAACACTAAGTGTACCTTTTATTCCTTTTTCCAATTTCTTTGTAGTTTTTCCGAGCTGTTGTTATGTGTTAAGTGCAGGAAGCTGAAATGAGCTCAGTGGTTTCCCCAGAAAGTTTATTCTGTACATCAGGATGCCGCATTTCCAGTAGATTTAACATTTCCGTCATTATCCAAGTCACTCCTGGGATGCTAAAAAGTTTCTCCCACTAAAAATGCTGCGTCTAAATGTACAAACTCAAATTTCTGGGGTTTCCTTACCTGGATTTTCGAGCAAGCATTTGGAAGTAACACAATTATTATAACTTTTGGTTTATTTAAAAAAAAAATAAGGAAGGAAACAAAGCCTCCCCATTTTTCCCTCCCCATTTAAATGCTCTCAGGGCAGGACTCACCGATCCCCTTGGCCTTCAACATGATGCCTGAACCTATACTTACCACGCAGATGTCTAAAGTGGACAGCAAAAAGGAGACTATCAGAACGTTCTTCCCTGAGACCTGGATCTGGGACCTCGTTACTGTGGGGTAAGATTAACATATCTTATGAAAAGAATCACAGCACTGTATTTTTTTATGACACTGAAACTGTTTTTAGGTAATCAAATGTGAATAACATGGATGCTCATTGCAGTCCAAATAACAGAATTAGTTGTATTCGTTAGCAGATATTAATGACTAACGCTTATGTCAGTGATATTTACTGAACAGAGGCTGCTGCTTTCCCTTATGTTCCACATCTTAAAGTCAAAACACAGCTTATTGTGTATGAAATTCAAATGAATTTGAGTAGACACTTGAATTCATCAGTGTAAGTATATATAAATATAGACTCATCAGGCATAACATTGTGACCACTGACAGGTGGAGTGAATAACACTGATTATCTCTTCATCATGGCACCTGTTAGTGGGTGGGATATATTAAGGAGCAAGTGAGCATTTTGTGCGGTGTTCCCAGTCTGTGGGGTCGCTATCTATCAAAAGTGGTCCAAGGAAGGAGCAGTGGTGAACCAGCGACACAGTCACAGAGACCCATTGATGCACGTGGGGAATAAAGACCGGCCCTGTGTTCCATCATCAGAGCTGGACCACGGAGCAATGAAAGGTGGCCGGGTGTGAGAAATCACGTCTTACGTCACGTGGATGCCCAGGTCTCTTATCTGGGGAACATCTGGCACTAGGATGCACGATGGGTAGAAGGCAAGCCGGCAGGTTTCCACTGGGAAACCTTGGGCCCTACCATCCCTGTGAATGTTACTTTGACATGTAGCACCTACTTAAGCATTGTTGCAGACCATGTACACCCTTTGATGGAAACTGTAATCCCTGATGGCCTCTGTCAGAAGGATAGCCCCCCATGTGGGACGTGCTGGACAAGTCTGATCTGTGGAGGCCATGCCTCACAACTTGCAGGATTAAATGATCTGTTGCTGACTTGGTGCCAAATACCACAGCACACCTTCAGGGGTCTGGTGGAGTCCAGGCCTCGACACGTCAGGGCTGCTTCGTAGTAGGCAGGTGGTCACAATGCTCTGCTTGATCAGTGTATTTGGGGAAAAATGCCATAGTACCTGAACTTTAAATGTCACGTCTGGCTGTCTGTTTAAACAGAGATAGTGGGTTGGTGAGCATGGAGAAGACGACCCCTGACACCATCACTAAATGGGCAGCCGGAGCATTCTGCGTATCCTCTGTGGGCTTTGGTGTGGCTCCCAACACCGGACTTACTGTGTTCCAGCCGTTCTTTGTCAGTCTCACCTTGCCATACTCTGTCATCCGAGGAGAGGTGTTCACCCTCAAAGCCACCGTCTTCAATTATCTCTCAAAGTGCATTATGGTAAAAAAAACAACCACATCTGCTTCTTACAGATCCTTTGTACTTAAGGGCATCCACAAGTAAGATGACACCTGTCAGATTGTGGAAAACATTTGTGAAAATGCTTGGATATGTTTTTGTTTTCTTTTTGAAATTTCATTGTATTACTTTGCATCCGGGCACGGTGGTTAGCACTGTTGCTGCACAGCAAGAAGGTCCTGAGTTCAATTCCACCATCAGTGGAGTTTGCATGTTCTCCCCGTGTTTGTGTGGGTTCCCTCCGGATACTCCGGCTTCCTCCCACCATCCAAAGACATGCAACTTGTGGGGATAGGTTAATTGGATAATCCAAATTGCCACTAGGTGTGAATGTGCGAGTGAATGTGAGTGTGAATGGTTGTCTGTCCCTGTGTGTTGGCCCTGCGACAGACTGGCGACCTGTCCAGGGTGTACCCCGCCTCTCGCCCTATGACAGCTGGGATAGGCTCCAGCGCCCCTGAAAAGGAGAAGCGGAAGTGAATGGATGGATGGATACTTTGCATCCGATGTAGCGTTTTCAGTGTAACAAAATCAACTTTTGGGGATTTACTTACCTGGATGATTGAGCATGCATCAAGACTTATTACTTTGTAGTTTTTGTTTTGTGTGACAAATGTGTCACTAACTTGTGCTGTGTGGATGAGTGGTTCTGAAGAAAGCTGCAACCCAAAATGATGACTGGGAGAACAGACGATCTCACGAGCACATGCTTAATCAGTCCTCAGTGCGACGCGTTACTGCACCAGTTTGTTGCATTAGTGTGTTCTGTGTTTGGTTTCTGGCTGTAGGTTCAGGTAACACTGGCAGCCTCTGACCAGCACACCTTCAGAAACTGTGATGGCTGCATTTACAGCGTGTGTCTTTGTGGAGAGGAGAGCAGGACCTTCTCGTGGATTGTAACTCCGACTACCCTAGGTATTCCATTCTTCCCTTTTTCTTAAGTGCTTATTATCCAGTAGTGATGGGATTTCCGGCTCTTTTTAGAGATCCGGCTCTTTCGGCTCCGAACCGGCTCTTCAGGTTGTTTTGTTGCTTTAATTAATTTATTATTAACAATAATATAAAATTATGCACAAAAGGAATTACTAACGTAAAAAAAAGTGGTTTTATTTATATATGTTTATATATAAATATATGCGGTGGCCCCTAGAGACAAAACACGTACAAACTCCAAAACACATTTCTAGCATGAACTGAACTTCCAAAGCAGAGCTACTAGATCACTTAAATTACACAATTGAAAGCATGTGTGTATTGTTTGTGTATTTATACACAGGCACTCATATATATTCAAATAATTTAAAAAAAAGTTCATTTACCTGTTACTACCACACACCAAATCCGGTCGTTGGTACTTGCTGGCTTGTGTAGCCACTAGGTAACAAAAGCTCAACACTGCCCTAGCATCCTGGAGCACTTCTGTTGTTTTGTACGTGTTTTGGAGTTTTTACGTGTTACTGTTTTGGAGTTTGTACGTGCTTTGTCTGTAGGGGCCACCGTAAATATACTTTTATTTATTCACTCCACATAAAATGTAATAAATAAATCATATAATACAAAAATCAACTATTCACATTTCAACTTTTAACTATTTAAATTTTCAGCTTTTTCCTTTTACAAATTTAAAGTGAAACAACACAAAACACTGCAAACCACAACACAATTAAATATAAATTAAAATATGAAAACAAAAAGAAGATGCATATTCTCTGTCATATGGACCTGCATGAATAAACTTTCTGAATCCTTTATCATCTGCAACCGAAAATAGTTGTGGATGATTACTATACCTTTCTAATGTGACGTTGTTGTCCCTGGCTCTCTCTCTCTCTCCCTCCCGCTCTGTTCCTGTGCTACTGAGTGTAACTACCGCCCCTCCCCCCTCTGCCCAGCTAAAGCACAAGGCTCGCTGTGCAGAGTGAAGCGGAAAAAAAGTGCGAGAGAGAGGGTGAGAGAAAGAAAAAAAAAAAAAAACCACGTGACGGCTCGCGATAAGGAGCCGGCTCGCGTCGTTCACGTCAAAGAGTCGGCTCTAAGAGCCATTTCGTTCGCGACCGACCCATCACTATTATCCAGTTCAGGAGCCTCATCAACTTGTGATAGATAGCCGGTCCATAGCAGGACCTGTTTTGGTTTTTATGGTTGATAATCATGACTCAGTTCTGTTTGATTTGTAAATATATTTGTTTAGTTTCACACCAGATCTACCTTGAGCCATGTGTGGATTTTCAGTATGCCACCAATGTAAACAAATGAAAAATGGAAGAATTGCAAGCAGCAGATCTTCATGTTTCAACAGTTCCTAGAAATATTTCTTGTTGGTATCAAATTATCCTCTACATCAGAATTCCTTACAAAGGGATTCCTTACTGGGCCTTTATTTCTTTATTTTTCTTTTTTAATGTTTATTTATAAGATTTTAAGTTCAAAATTACATCAAATCACACAAGACAAAGAAACCAAATTCAACATCCAAGCACAGAGAAAAGAAACAAACATGAAACAACAAAAAACCACCGGTTAGTCATTCCAGATCAAAAGTACAGCAGAAATGTTCCGATGCTGCAGACAGAGTCCGAAGACAATGAAGTTAGACAGGGCAACAGAGAGTTCACCCTGTCCAGACCATTCGTCCGGGCCCGAGAAGGAGTTGGGATCCGGCAGACGTGTAGTTTCACATCAACACAAAGTGCAGTCGACTGGGTTAAAGATAATATTCAATCTCTCTCCCCAACCAATCACAGCAGATGGCCCCGCCCCTCCCTGAGCCTGGTTCTGCTGGAGGTTTCTTCCTGTTAAAAGGGAGTTTTTCCTTCCCACTGTCGTCAAAGTGCTTGCTCATAGGGGGTCATATGATTGTTGGGTTTTTCGCTGTATGTATGTATTATTGTAGCGTCGACCTTACAATATAAAGCGCCTCGTGGCGACTGTTGTTGTGATTTGGTGCTGTGTAAATAACATTGAATTGAATTAAATCCCCATTAATGTGACTGAGAAAAGAGCCCCAGCGTTTGACAGATGTAAAGTGAGTGTCAGCAGGATGATAATGAACCTGTTTAATATACAAACACGCAATCATCTCACAGCAGTCTGGGCCTTTATATGCAGAATATTGTAATATCTCACTAAACGGACCAGGAGCCACCTTTCCTTATGTGGAGATTTGCAGGCATGGAGGTAAAAGAGGGAACTAACTGAAAAGATGCACAAATCCATCACCAAAGCAGGCCGTAATGAACTGGAATATACAGAGTGGTCTATTCATACAGTTCTGCAGATGAAATCAAAACAGAATGCAGTGATTTGCAAATCTCATAAATCCACAACAACAGAACACAGTTTGAACATTTTAGGTGTTTTTAGAGCAAACGGACCATTTTACTAAAATCAATGGGAGCAGCATACTTTTATTATTATTATTATTAAAGTTTAAAATTAGTTTTCGATTTTTTGGGGAAACGGGAATGCTGTGTCCTCTGGACTAGAGAAGGCAGGGACCACCAGCTCCACACCCTGCAGCTCTGATGGTATGGAGGTGCACTGTCGGCCTCCACATCAGGAAAAGCACCAGTATAAAAGTTTTTAGAGCTCCATCCATATTTCAGAAGACGATGCTAAACCGTGTAGTGCAGCCTTTACAGCAGCGTGGCTTAACAGTAGAAGAGTCTGGACTGTTGGATGAACCAAAAAATCCAACTACAATCCTGTGCGGGAAAAGATTGGGACAACATTCCTCTCCCACAAGTGCAGATGTTCCCAGATGTGTATGGACTGCTGTTAAAAGAAGCATGGATGCTACAGCGTGGTAAACATGACCCTGCCCATGGTTTTTGAGGTGTGTTCTTACCACTAAATTCAAATTAACCTCATTTCGTTTCTTAAAACTGTAGTTTTTATTTTTTCTGGTTTACTTTTATTCCCGTCTTTAACCATGCTCTGTTTTATAGGAGAAATTCAAATGGAAGGCGGTCCCTACGCGTCACATGCTGTGTGGCGTTTTCCCACCTTTACTCAAAATGTAAACAACTTTGAGTGTCTTTGTCTTCATTAAACCAGTTTTAGCTTAAACAGGACATGTCAGATTCAAACCAAAAAAAGAAGTGAACAAAACTTTATTTTCTTTTATTGATTTTGGTCTAATCGGCTGTTTGAAGACTGTCACATGGTGTCAGCCGCTCACAGCTCCGCTCTCCCCAGCTCCTCATTACCAGAGGCAATTCTCTAACTGTACAATGCAATTTTCTTGGCTTTTAAAATGAAATACTGATGTTGTTTCTTTCGTCCGACACAATCTCATGCTTTGAGGGAAAAATGAGACACAACAGGGTAATTAATCCGTATTGAGGGCACTGAGGGCTGTTGCATCTTCATTGCTGGAAGCGAAGACGGGCGGCTGTTGTTGGAGCTCTGCCTGTCCTGAAAGCAGAGGATTTATATCAGCCTCCATCAGCAGGGATGGAGATGAGGCTCTGATGAATGTCAAATTGCGCTCCTCTAACTCCCCCTTAGAGGAATGCTGACAATCACTTGTACTAACAAGTCAGGTAGTATCTCTGACGAAACAGTCAGAAACCTCTCCCTCAAGGGGCGATCTGTACTTGTCCTCCATGTGAAGGATTGTGGGCTGTGATGGAAGGAAGGTGGGGGTGGGAGACAAGCCGTGTGCTATAATAAGGCAACAAATGGGGATTAATGAGGGCGAATGCGATGGGAAACGGGGAGGAAGGAAAACACAGCGAGGATAATGAGTTGGCTTGAGAAGCAGATGGGAGGCGGTTTTGCCTCTGTACACAGAACACGACAGTACGGCGGGGGAAGGGAGCAGTAATCGATACAGGCGTTCCACAGTGACGCCGTGTGTGTTTGCTCACAGGTAAGGTCAATCTGAAGGTCAGCGCTGAGGCCCTGAAGACCGAGGCGCTGTGTGGCAACGAGGTGGCCACAGTCCCCGACGTGGGTCGAACTGACACCGTGATCCGCACCCTGCTGGTGGAGGTCAGTGACATGACAAACTTAAGGTGTTCACAGGTCCTAAGCTGATAGACGTTGTCAGTATTATTTTGATCAGTTACATTGTGGCGAGAATAATGTCAGAATTTTAAAATCTTTCGGTTTCGGCCACAGTGGCCCACAGATTTCCTGTATTTCCAGTTGTTTTTGACAGCGTGTTTTAGGAAAAGGTGCAGGTGGGTTGCAAAGCAGTTTGCAGAGGCCAGGCTAAAGCAGGTCAAATTTGTGATATTTGACAATTGGGTTTGTGGAAGGACGTCAGCTGAGCCATTATCTGATGTGGGCTGGCACTGAGATTAGAACTAATGATGCGCCGGCTGCTTTGATGGAGAGTGAACATCAGATATGGAAATCTGTCAAACCTGGCTCAGCCATTTTTTAAAAATATGTGTACATGTGCAGTGTATGGATGAAAACAGGGGCCACACTTCTCTGTTTCGGTCCCATGGCCACAGCTATAACACTAAGCACCTAGCCACCCGGCCAGTCCGCCTTTGCAGATATCTGGGTCAGTCTAAAGACAGCACGGTGCTGTGGCAGAACGCCCAACAAGTCTGTTTGTCTAGATGGTGGACAATGAGCCAATGTTGGCGCCTGTTAAGAAGTGCACACCAGGCGCTTCAAAGGTCTTTACTGTGGTGATGGGCATGGAGAGAGGGAACCTGTAGCATCGCACAGACCTTCACTTTCTTTCTGTTAGGGCAGCTGTTATCACTTCAGTTTCGGTCCACTTCTCCTTCCCATCTGCATTTTCTGATGATCGGCTGTATCTGCAGTTTGCTGTAGTTCTATAGGAGCACTGAAGCATCTTTATTTTAGTTTGACTTCACTCTCAAAGTACATGACTGGTATGTTT
>NW_024582589.1:373952-384563 GCF_018398535.1 Haplochromis burtoni | reverse complement strand
CTAGTCTGTCAAATGGAATAAATTCTGTTCCCTCTAATATATGTTCTAAGTATTTAATTCCTTTACAACTCCATTCTGGGAAATTAATCATATTATTGTTTTGTAATATGTCAGGGTTATTCCAGATAGGTGTACGTTTGCATGGGATTAATTTTACTGGTATGTTTATACTGGGTCTCGGTCGTCCTCTGACTGAAACAAACTGCTTTAGCAGCTTTCAGCTAATGGGAAAGTCAGTGGGATTGAGTTCAAATAATCCAGTTCACTCTAATGTCTGGAGCATGTCACCAAATCAAAGCTCACTGTTATTATGTTTAAGCTGTTTAGAAGTTTGTTTGGAGTGATGAAATCAGTCGGTCGTCTTTACTTCTGTCTCTCTTCCCAAGGCCGAAGGAACCCCACAGATGGTCAGTCACAACGTTCACCTCTGTCCCCCAGGTAAGGCCTCCTGACTCTGAGTGCTGAACTCTGAACTCCAACTCGGGCCTTTCATTCACACCTCATACATGCATCACAACACTTCCCTGCATCATGATGGTTATTCAGCATGGCGAGGAAACCAAATTCGTTGTGTTTTCGTTAGAGATGGCACGATACCACTTTTTTATGTCCGATACTGATATCATACATTTGGATATCTGCCGATACAGATATAAATCCGATAGTGTTTTTTTTTTCTTTAATCAATAAAAAAATGTTTTTAATATCTTGCTGCTTTTTGTAAAAGTTCATACTCAAGTTAAAAAACAAACAAACACTAAAGCTATTCTGTTACACCTGTATGCAATACACTGCACCCAAAATATTTCATAGTTCAGCAAAACTGATGAATGTAATAAACTTAAACCTGTACTAACCTAACCAATAGGGTTCTAAAACGAGAGAGAGAGAGAGAGAGAGAGAGAGAGAGAGAGAGAGGGCTAATTCTTTCATTAAAGAAGCTTTTTCTTCCTTTTCTTTGTTGTTGTTGTTGCCAGATGGGGTCACGGAGAAGAATGTCTCTCTTCTTATGCCCGAGCTGTTTGTGGCTGGTTCTGCTAGAGCGACCTTTTCTGTGCTTGGTTAGTGATTCTGTTGTTTACTGAACTTTAATTTGCCAGGTGAAACATCTCTGTAGCTTTTCCTCGGTTTGCTTGGGCAGGTGACCTGATGGGCAGGGCAGCGCAGAACTTGGACAAGCTCCTGGCCATGCCGTACGGTTGCGGGGAGCAGAACATGCTCCTGTTTGCTCCCAACATCTTCATCCTGAACTACCTGAAAAGCACTGGTCAGCTGACTCAGAGCATTCTGGACAAGGCCACGCACTTCCTGGAGAGCGGTAAGCACTTGGGGCTTTTTTAGGACAAGGTTTAATGTGCGTGCTCCACCCCCACGCAGAATGATCACGATGATGGTCATCAAATTAAACCTTAAAAAATGCATCAGATGATAACCGTAAAAATGGAAGAGTCGCTGCTATTATCTTAAAACTGTACTCCACTTTGACTTGGACTCAGCCACCGTGCTAATTCCTAAAATTTGCATATTGGCGCTGATAACGGTCATGTGTGGATTTTACCTCTGCAAAATTTGAATCAGCTGATCTTAAAGCTAGTTTTAACTATTTATGGCAGCTGAGTAGAACGAGTGCCAAGTTAAGAGGGTGTGATCTTTAAAAACAGGGCACCAAGTCGAGCTCAGGGGCAATCCTTGCAAATCAGATCAGTCCACACAGCAAGCTGTTAAATAATAAATCAACTTAAATGGCAATAACTGCAGATGTGTTGGTTGTGAAGCCTTGTAAATATGCACATTTGACGGGGGGGCTCCTGTAACATAGCCGGACTGTAGATATAAATTGCACTTGAAATAAACTTGGCACCAAAACTAGAGTTTTGTACGGTAAATAAATCCAAATGTACTTGATTCACATTTTCTGTGTTGTGAAAAAATAATCCTCTATTTTTCCTTTTTATTGATTTCTTGTGTGTTGGTGTTGCAGGATATCAGAGGGAGCTCACGTACAAGCATGACGATGGTTCCTACAGTGCATTTGGGAAGGCAGACTCCTCTGGAAACACCTGGTCAGTAACGTGAATGAGAGCATAAAGATATAAGAAGTAGATGGTGATACAGCAGCTGACTCAACAATGGGCTGCTAATAGTTCATTGGGATGATGGCCTTTGAATTTCAGAGTTATTCTCCTACAGTGTTGGCTGGTGAGGGGAAAAGCTGACACAGAGTATTTTACATGACAATATTGTATGTTTAATCATGCAATATTGGTTTATGAAATGCATTAAAATACTACTGCAAGAGGGCTCATCTCACCAGAATCATGACCATCTACCATCCTATTAACTCAGCTCAGCAGAAGAGCCATCCAGCACTGGCAAACAAAGCTCGACAAAGTTACTTCTTAATTAGAAGCAAGCTAACGACTCAGGCACAGAAGGACACCAACCTCCTTTCATCTACAAAAAAAGTCTGTCTGCTAATTGTACTGACTGTTTTCACTGTCTGTGACTTGTGACTAAACAGCTGCTCAGAGTTTGAGCGTGAACGCTTTTGATTGCAAGTGTTTGCAGAAAAGTTGCCTGATAGGAGGCAACGTTTCTGCAGACAGTTGCAGTCTGTCTGGACAATAACAGTTTTCCATGATTTATTACAGTTAACACTGTATTATCAGAAACAGATTGCATGTAATTGCCAACTTAACCTCATTCAAGTCTGACAGAAGATATTTACCAAGTTCAACTTTGAGGACATAATTTACAGTGAGAAAAAAGATGATGTCACTGCAGTATTCAACATATGAAATCATGTCAATAATATTGCATCGTGTTGAGGGCTGCAACTCTTATTTCGGCAGTCGATGATCTGCAAATTTTTCTTTGATTAGTCAACGATTATTTAAATAACTCTGATCTCTGCTGCCTTCAGCCAACAAGATTATGTATCGGAATTTCAGGAGCGGGACCACGCCTCCAAACATGCTCCTTCCGGTTGTCATCCATATAGGTTCCCCCAGTTCTGCATGCTGTTCATTCTCGTTTACGTGCAAACAGGGTCCATTCCATCCGCTACATCCTCTTGTCCGTCAGCACATCAGATGAACAACTACTCAAGCTCTGCGTTCATGGCTTTTCCTCCGGCAATCAAAGGAGTACACCGGACGTCACGGCGGCGCTTCCGAGAGACCGCATGCTGATGACCTTCTAGCAGTTTTCACTACGTCGATCCATCCAGTCATCTCCGCTAAATCCAGTTATGAAGTGACTTCGGATGCCAAACTCGCAGCTCCCCTCACGAACCCAGAAGCCACGCCGTACCCATGCTTCCAAACAAATCGCAGCTCCAACAGCAAAAGCTACAGCGTACTTCACCGCAAGCACCAGGTAGCAGGGACGACTCAGTTCTGTGCTCCTTCCTCCTAACACCATTTAATGCAAGCTGGAAATCTGTCGCTAGCTACGTGCTCTACTGTTTCTCCATCACCGTGATGTTTTCTATCCCTCCTTTCGCTAAATGTTCAAGCAAGTTGGCAATGGGATGCCCGGTTCTTCCCTATCCACCATTCGCAAACACAGCAGCAAGCCAGTTCTCCATTTCTCCATGGCAAATGCAGCACCGAGTTGCCAGGTTCCCAGCGACTCAACCCTCCTTCACAAATTCTGGAGCTAACCTCGGCACCGGGTTGCCAGGTTCCGTCATTCTCATTCGCAAAAGCAGCAGCAAGCTTTTCGACCATGGGGTTGCCAGTTTATCCACATCGACAAAATAAATAAATAAAATTAAAAGGCACCGGTTTGACAGGTTTTCCTTCATCCCCCCATAGCTTCCCTACTACCGAAATGCCAGTTTCTCCACATCTATCATGGCAAAAAGCAGCAACGAATCCTTCTAGCCCAGGATACCAAGTTCTCATCTCTCATTTGCAAAATGGCCAGTTTCTCTGCATGAGAAAAAAAAGGCACTGGGTTGCCAGGTTTTCCGCAGCCGCAAACCTTCTACCAATGCGTTCGCAGTTTCCGTTCCTCCATCCATCCTTCACTAATTTCAGCAACATGCTTTCATGGCACCAGGATGCTAGGTCCTTCGCTCATATCCAATCGCAGCAGCAAGCTTTTCTATGAACAAGTCGCCAGTTTCCCTTTCCCGTATCCTATATTGGCAAAATGCAGCAGCATGCTTTTGGTACCGGGATGCCAGGTTCTCTTCCTCTATCCCTCCTATGCAAGTACAGTAGCAAGCTTTGGCACCGGGATGCCAGCTTCTCTTCCTATATCCCATCTTTGCAAATGCAATAGCAAAGAGATGCCTGGTTCTTCTTTATCCCTCATTCGCAAACTCAGCAGCAAGCTTGCTAATATAGAGTTGCCAGTTTCTCTGCATTTATCACAGCAAAGCAGCAGTGAATCCTTCTAACGCTGGGATGCCAGCTTCTCCGCATCTAGCCCTCATATGCTAAGCGGCAGATGTTCCTTTCGGCACCAAAACGCCAGTCTGTATTCCTCGCCTTGAGGCGACTTTTGTTGTGATTTGGCGCTATATAGATAAAATTGAATTGAATTTGCAAATGCAGAAAACGCTCTTTGCACCGAGATGCCAGGTTCCGTTCCCTAAGCAGCTTACCCTTCCGTTACTGGATTGGCAGGTTCTGCCACCAATCACTTGCAAAAAAACCCCAAAACATTCCTTTCATCAGGAATTATATATATATATAATATTTTATTAGGTAAAAAAAAATCTGCCATTTGGAACAAATGAAAATTCTCCAGTTTGAAGATGGACTGTCTAAAAACAAGTTCCTATATCTCACTGAAATGTTACTCTGTCGCTGATTGCGCCTTGTTTTAACTGTAATGAGATACTTTGACTAGAAAAAAGACAAATGTACTTGGTAAGATTTGGAGTTTTTGCAGTGTGCCACCAGCTGTGTTTTAGAAAACGTAAGACAGAACCAGGAAGGGTTAAGAAAATGCGATTTGACCAAGCACATGGATATAGGATGATGCAGAGTTGAAATGGATGCAAGAAAATGTCACTGATAACCTGCAGTCCAGTTGGAGACAGTTAGTAGGAAAGCTGTTTATAATTGTAGGGACTTACAACATTAAGCCCTTAGTCTTAATGTCCTAGACACCTACCTGTCCAAATAAATGGCCTGAGAGATTAGACTAGAAATTTGAGTTTGTTAACACGGACTGGCCGGGAGAAGTATGAACTAGGGCTGGGCGATATGGCCTAAAATTCATATCTCGATATTCTTTAGCTGGATGGCGATATACAATATATCTCGATATTTTTGTTAAGCCATAAAGTAAGAACAAAAAGAGAGTTCTTAGTCAAAGCTGTGTCCCAGATGTCACACAGGCAGTTTTATTAACATACAGCGTAGATGTACATGAAAAAATTACTCAAAAATAAATTATGAGCATTTATTAAATAATAATTCTCCATAAATAAAATAAAACAATGTTGTTTTTATGCATAACAAAAAAGCTCACAACTGTGCAGTCAAAATGTAAACTAACAGACGCTGAGCACAATAACAAGCAGCTGCTCTGTTCCCAACTTCTGCTGCGTGACTGACAGCCTGGAGTTTGAAATCCGCTTCGTAACCACGTCTCTGAACAGGTGCCATTTGTGGTCCTTATACACACAATACGGTAATATTACGTTGAAGCATAGTATGCATTACTCTGCAGAGCTCCTGACTACGGTAGCCGTAATGCTCCGACAAGCGGTGCGGCTTTGTAGCTTACCAAAGCATTTTTGACAGATTGCTGAGCGCCGTGTACCACATAAAATCGGTTCACGGTCAGTAAACACAACCAGAACTCATAGATAAGGCACACAGTCGATTTTTGAGAAAATGAAAGGATTTTAGTGTAAGGTTATAGTCCGAAAAATATGGTATACGAGTTTTGTAAGGTAGTTTGTTTCGGGGCAGGAGGCTGGAGACTTTGCAGTCTGGGATGCAGCACACAGTTTCACACACTCTTCATTTTGCTGTTGTAAATGGTGAAAATGCAAGTAATGCTAGCTGCATGGCATCAACATGTTAACGAGGTAACTGCTAATGCTAACTGCAACGCTAACGCGTTGACGCCGTGCAGCCCCACGCATGGGGCGATCCGCGGTAACTCGTTAACAGAGATTTGTCGCGTTAATACAGTTATGCCATTAACGTCATTTTAACGAGAGTAACGCTGCAGCACTAAAATAGTAATCTCTACCGAGCAGCTCCTCTTTGATAGCTGCCGTGTCCGCCTGCAGGTGAAGCGATGGGGGAGGGGGAGTTGAGTTCAGTGAAGGAGAGGCGAGACAGAGTAACGCAGCGTAGAGACAAAAGTGGATGAAAGAGAGGCAAACTTGTGGTTCCACAAGTATAGTAGACTATATCGATATAAACAATATTGTCACGTCTCTTATCTCGTATAAAAATATATCGATATATTTAAAAACTCGATATATCGCCCAGTCCTAGTATGAACAGATCAGAACCATATGGAGCCTGGATTTGGTGTTAAGTGGAGAAAATTCCAGCAAAAGTTAGATGACTGCTATGTAGCATTAGAAAAGAGATGAATCATGGCTGTGTGTTCAGGGTAAGCTTAAAGGGAATGGCACCAAAATACCTTGCCGATATTTTGTTTCTTGTGCACACATTAAATACACATAGAAGGCCAGGGAAGGAGGAATTTGGGTGCCGTTGCTGAAGCTCTCACCCAAACTTGCCAACGGGAGTTGGAGTTGAGTTTTGCAGATGTGAAAACGGAAACAAGCTCTGGAAATTGTCTAATTGCGCAGTGCTGAGGCTAGAGCTCATTTGGCATTGGTGAAGCGAGAATTGCTGGTTGGTAGAAGCCGGGCATAATGTGGGATCAGTGAATTCTGCTTTTATACGAGTATTTCCAGGACGGCGAGGATGACGGAATCAGATTATGCTGCGGACAATCGAAATAATTGAAAGCAAGCAACGACATGAACGTGACAAGACGTGGACGAGATTGGACAAAGGCATCTGCAAAGGAGAAGGATGTAGAATGAGAGAGATTTAAAGTAAGCGGCATTAATGCTGATTGTCCTGGAAAAGGTGATTGGACGAGACCAGTAATGACACAAGCAGCTTGTCAGTGCGGGAAAGTGGGAGTGAGAAAGCTGAGATTTAGCCGGCAGCACCTGGGAGATGTCAGACCAAAGGTCTTTCTTATTGAACTTGCATATAAACTCTCTCAGTATGTGACAAAATTCTGATGTCAGTGAGTCTTATAGTTTACAGTCGATGTCATCGATCGTGTAGACTAATCTTCACAGCGCTCGTCGTGGGCTGTCTGGTGTTTGTTTCGCTGCCTTTGTGAGGACACGGAGCAAACTGGCTCATCATAACCATTTAACCTTAAAACTCAGTCCTAATGCTGGAACCAATGAGAGCAAGCCAAAAGGCTCTTCTACACAACATGATCACAGATGTGCACGATAGTTAGTTTATTTTTATCTAATCATAATTGTTCTTTTTGTTTTCTGGTTTCCTGTGATCGATGACGTCAGTCGCTCGCTCGTGTTTGGATGAGCTGATATCCATCATTTGTCCAAAATTTGGTGAACACACGCAGCAACGACGCACACATGTTCACGGAGTCCTTTCAGCCTCCTTTTCAAAGCACCAAACGCTTTATTTGTATTATTTACTTTATATATAAACTCTCCAAACTGAATCTCCAAACGGTGATTCAGTTCATCTGGACGAAGCGTTTTGTGGGAGAAACGTTTCGTCATCATCAGGTGACTTCTTCAGTCTCAGCTGACTGCAGGCTTCAGTCTTATAAACAGCACATTGATTTACTTACCTGGATGATTGAGCATCAAGACATAACAAACTGAAGTAAAACTGTTGTGTAAATATTTTGTAAACAGTTCTAATCTCAGCCTCTGTCTCAACTGTGTTTACTTTGCATCTGCACGGCAACAACATTGTGATGACCTATAAATACTGACATAACAAAGAAGACATTGGTGCTGCGGTTGCATCAGCACTTATAGAAGCATTCAAACATTTATCCAGAGCTTTGCTGTTGAACTGAATATTTTCAGCTCAATTCGAACACTTGATGTGACGAGAACACAAAGCACACGCAGTGGGAGGTAGACGTGTGTGCGCGCGCGCACACACACGCGCGCTGCATGTCCTCTCTGGTGTTTGGCACCAGTAAGCGTCCTAATAATTTACTTTATGAGGAACCTGCCAGAAAATATTAATATTTTCATTTAATGGGCTTAAAGCACAGTGCCTCAGGGGATTTAACAAATCTACTGCTGTTTTGAAAGGGTGCTGGGCAGTTTGGCATTTGCTGTGTGTGTGTGTGTGTGTGTGTGTGTGTGGGTGTGTGTTTTTGAGAAACTAGGCCTCTCAAGTGTTCAGTTACATTAGAATTTCAGAAGAAAACTGGATGAAAATTGTCCAAATCACTTAAAATAACAACAGTTTCTGTGAATGCGTTGATGTAAAACCTTCACCCAAGCGTCGACGCTGCAGTCCTCCACATGTTTATATGAACAAACAGCACCATGTGAAAGGAGTTTCCTATGGAGACAAAGTCACACAGAATTATCACCGGATCCTGCACCTCCCTCAGTGTGACAGCTTTTAAGCCTCTTACCTCCTGGTTTCTTTTTGTTTTTGGTTCTGTGGCTTTCAGACTCGTCTCTCGTCAGCTCTGCTGTCACACAGAGCAGAAAGCTTCACTATAAACACTCTGATAAACCTGCTGTAGCCACCTGCAGACATGTTGAGACCGGCACATCTGTATACAGGAACATGACCAAATGACTCGTGTGTAGGATGTGTCCTGCTGTGAAATGGACGTAGCCACCACAAAGACGCCCAACAGTTGGCAAAGTCTCGACCTTTGCGTTCTCTCTGCGGCCGGTCCTACCATTTTATTTTCAGCCGTAAGACACTGATAGGGTATTGTTGTCACCCCTGCTACAGACGTACTACCAATCTTAGACAAGTTTGAATCCCAGTGACCTCGACATCAAGGTCAGAGGTAAAGTTCCTGAAGTTCTTGGGAATGCAGCGATTCATACCATGGCTGTATCAAACTGGGAGGCTGACAGGTAGCACTGGGGGCCACCAGTATGTCTGTCATACGTGCACACACGTTCTGACTGGACTGCACAAGGTGTGCCCTATAAAGCATGCCTTGCTTTAATTGTCTCTCTGGTCACCAATAGGGACCATTACTCAAAAAACAAACATCAGACTGTTTACACTTTATTTAACAATAAAGATATCAGGAAGGTTCCCCTGAGCTCACAGATCCTTCTCTCATGGACTTTGACACAGTGAGACTTCCTTTGTGCATCTCCTGCTAGTTTACCCATCCTACACCATCACCCCCAGCACTGGTGAATGGCAGTTTCTCCCATTCAGCTTTGCAGAGCCAGAACCACCAGGCTAGATGGGGAGTGTCTGTGCACAGTCATCGTCAGATCTCTACGGAGATGCTGAATCGGGTTCAAGTCTGGGCTCTGAACATTCACAGTGGTCCCTTTTGGTATTTGCACTGTGTGCTCAGGGTCTGTTCTGCTGGAAGATGAAACTGAAGGTCCAGAGCGCTATGGAGCAGGTTATCATCGAGGATGTCTCCGTACGTGTTCATCTTTAAATAAATAAAGACTGTAACCTGACAGAATGTGGAACAAATGAAGGTCTGTCGATGTTTCTGGATGCATTGTGTACTTTAACAACAGATGTAGGTTTTAAGTGACTGTCTTAGGACCAGGGAGCTCCAAACATCTTTATATGCAGTCTGTGTTGGCAGCTAGAGCATGAAATGGTTAAAGAGCTGGGTATGTTTCTGAGGATCTGTAGCAGCTAAAGGAGTGGAGAGCGAGTGTTAATCTGACAGCAACACAGCTCCCGTGGCCTCCCTGTGGTGTTGGTAACTGTTTGACACTGAAAGTCAGAAATGTATATCTCAGCGTTTTCAGCTTCATGGACTTTCATCGTGGTCTAGTGGTCAGAGTAATTAAACAGTTAGCCTTTTGGGCTCCTGAAAATACAGCACTCGTATACACGATGAATTCTGCTGTATCACCAATGAGCTCAGAGGGATGATTGCTGCAGACGAGTCCTGTGAAGCTGTTATGTAATTGTCCTGAAACTGGGGTCATGTTGGGGTTACTAATACGAATCGACGATTAGATTGGTTTTCTAAAGTGTGCGTGTCTTTCTAGGCTGACCTCCTTCGTGATGAAGTCCTTTGGTGGTGCACGGCCGTACATCTACGTGCAGCCTGAGCACATTACAGAAGCCTGGAGGTGGCTGTCTAAACACCAGCGGCCTGATGGCTGCATCAGATCAGTTGGAAAGCTCTTTCACAATGGCATGAAGGTAACAATCACTCTCTTTAAATGGAGCTTTCTTATCAGCAGCTGTTGGTGCTTTAAATGTTCAGCTTTAGATAAATCTCTCCTGCAAGATAAAAGCACAAAATTAACTCTGTATTAGAAGTGATTTACAGAGAAGTTTCAGAGGAGATGGCCTATAGCCTGCAGGCTACACACACACACACACACACACACACACACACACACACACACACACACACACACACACA
>NW_024582589.1:354441-373932 GCF_018398535.1 Haplochromis burtoni | reverse complement strand
ACACACACACACACACACACACACACACACACACACACACACACACACACACACACACACACACACACACACACACAGGAAATATCCTAAACTATCCAATGACTTTCCAGCTTCTCCTAAAGCACCACAGGCCTCATCAGCTGCATGTTTCAGGAGCCTAGCTTTGGTCTGCCTCTGATTTTTGGTGCACAGCAGAAACATTTCAGTGTCTTCTGCACAGCAGTAGGAACGTTAGAAAACACAGTTCCAGCCTGGGCGTTTGGCACTGGTGGAAAACCAAAAGTTGAATCCTGTGACTGTAACAGCAGGTTACACAGACCCTGCTGAGTGTTCGGGCTCTCGTGTCACTGGACATGCATGCGCTGCCTCGTGGAGCATCACACCGTTTAAAGGAGCCTCATTTTTGTTTTCTCTGTCACATTTCTGTAGATGATCACATTAAACAGTGTGGTGATAGAGACACATTACAAAAGAAAGCTCTGTGGTTGTTTTGTGAGCAAACAGTGTTGTCATGTTTCCACAGGGAGGAGTGAGTGACGACGTGTCCCTGACTGCCTACATCACTGCTGCCATGCTGGAGCTTGACGCCAATGTTACAGTAAGTCTCACTTCACTTTTGAAAATCAGGTCATTTACCGATTTAAAACAGTTGCTGTAACACGACGGTTTCTCAGCAATACTAATCAGGTGAAACTGGTCGTGTGCATTTCTGTCGACCATCGTAGCTTTAGGTGTAGATGCTAGCGTTAGTGTCTCAGTGTCACATTCAGCCACTGTCATACCGTTCTACATCATGAGATAACTGGTTTATCTTGTATACAGATTAAACCTCAAATTACACTTTTTAAGCTGCTGTATCTGCCCTACAGTTCCTGATTGTCTGCAAGCTGCTTTGCAGCCCAGTTTTACAGCTCCGCCTCCTCTTCATCCTGTTTCTGTCACATCTGCTCTCTCTGTGCCGTACGCTGTGTGGAAGAGCAGAGCTAGCAAATGAATGAAAGCTACACGACAGCGGTCCTGAATAACACGCGTGATTTTACTCTGAGCACTTCCTGCAGTCTGTCCCATACGTGTGCTCATGTCTGCCGTGTGACAGGATCCCGTGGTACACAACAGCCTGACCTGTCTGAAGGCTGCAGCGGCTGGCCAGCTCGATAACCTGTACACCACTGCCCTGCTGTCCTACACCTTCACTCTGGCTGGAGACGAGGAGATGAGGAGCAAACTCATCACCCTTCTTCATGAGAAATCGAACACACACGGTGAGGCTGACACTGATCCAACTCTATGATGCAATAAACTGTGTTCCTCCCTCTGAGGAAGAACGAGTCTTTGCTTCCTTAACTCAGTAAATGGATCTTTTTGGCTGAAACAAAGAGAGAACGCAGCGTCATCGTCATCTCCCTCGACTTCAGTTAAGTCCAAAACTTGGAAATCATTGTTTGATCCTCGCTTACAAAGAAGTCTTTCATTTTTAAATGTCTGTCTGATGGTTTAATTTTAATGGAGAGAGAAAGAATGTCAACCAAATATCCAGAAAAACACATTACTTACAAGTTATAAATTAAATTGCTGTTATGGAGTGAAATAAGTATTGGATCCACAAGTAAAACATGACTTCGTGCTTGGTGGAGAAAGCCTTGTTGGCGAGCACGGTGGTAAGACGTCATGGGGTTTGCACACATCTCAGGACGGATCGTGGTCCACTCCTCTTTACAGGAATCCTTCAGGTGTCTCGGCTGCTGTTTGCTCAGCTTCATCTCACTCCACAGATTTTCTACAGGACTGAAATCTGGACACTGGCTCCATCTTTAGCCTCTCCTTTGTTACCTTGGTGACATGTTTTGGGTCACTGACGTGCTGCAAGACTCGTCCACAACCCGTCTTCAGTGTTCTGGCTAAAGGAAGGAGTCGGTCCCTCAGTGTAATGAAGCCATGCTGTGGCCTTATAGCATCTTCTCCCAGGCCTGAATTATTTAGATGTTCATTGGCAAACTTAAGTCAGGCTCTGCAAGATTTCATGTCACCATGACATGGTTCTACCAATGCTGACCTGTGGTCCTAACTGCCTTCAGATCATTGAAAACCCTCCTTCCTCATCCTCGCTCCATGAGGCCAGATGGCGCTCCAGAATGAGGGTGATTGATGGTCGTTTTACATTTTGTATATTTCTGAATAATCGCACCAGTTGACCGTGGCTGATGGTCTGGTAGCTCGTACAGCTTTGTGCAGGTCTGTCCTTGAAGTTCTTTAACAGCTCTTTGGTCTTTTTCTGGATTTTTGGTTGATATTCTGACTCTGAATTAAAATGAACTGTCTCCATTTTTATGGTGTTATTTCTTTGTAAGTGTGAAAGCTTACAAATTGAGCAGGGCATCGTATAATTGTTTGCCTGATAGAAGTGTTTGTGTCGTGTGCTGTGCGTGCTCTCACAGTGCTGCAATAACTATTGTGAGCATCTGAAGACAGGCTTGTTGAGACAGACAGCAGGAATTAGCCTCTCAGTCGAAACAAGCTACCTTGGGTTAGTCTGCAGTTAGAAAATACTAGGGCTGCCACAAACGATTATTTTGATAGTCGACTAGTCTGCGATTATTTTTGCGATTAGTCGACTAATCAGATCATCATCCATTGGACATAAACGTACAGCTTATTGCACCAGCAGCATCTGCTCTTATATAACTATCATTAGCTTACAGCTTTAAGTGTTTAAGGTCTGTGCTAACTAAGAATAAAGACAAGATGATAGTTCATTACATTTTAATGACATTTGCAGATTGTTTCGGTGAAGTTTAATAAACTCCTTGCTATCTAAAATATAACAGGACACTGGAGTAAATTCTGGAGCATCTCACACTTCTGATGATCAGCTGTCTGCTTGATGTTTATTCAGCTGTGTAAAAACTTTAATCTCAGCCAAACAGATTTACTCAGGAACAAATAAAACACTGAAAAAAGTCAAACAATAACATTTGTAAGTTATCTAAGTGACTCATATATGTTTAACCTGAGTAGTGAAAGACGGCGGTGGGTTTGAAAACGATTTGCCGGGAGTCCGGTGTTCTCACGGCTCCAGTGACCTTGCCCCCGGCTAGCTATCGAGCTGGTGGGTAACAGACGTCTCCGAAAACGTCGGAGTGCTTTTGAAAATATGTGGTGTCCTGATAAACTGAGCAGATATTTGAGGTTTACACAGCTACATTCTCGCCTGAAAATATGTTAAACGTTTATTTTGTGACCCAGAAAGAATAATAAGAGTAATATTAAAACTAACTAGCTGCCGCCATTGTTGGAAACTGAGCTGGGCCGCGCTATGAATTATGGGACACAGCTGCTTCTTCTTCTGTGGTGTTTAACGGCAGCTGGCATCCTTGTACATGCAGTGCTGCCATCTTCTGTTTCAGTCCGTTATTACACTCTTAAATCCTGCTACTTATTCCTGCGTCTTTTGGGATCTTACAAAGCTTCAAACGACGCGTCGACCATTAAATCAGTCGTCGACGATTTTGATAGTCGACGTAATCGTGGCAGCCCTAGAAAATACTAACACCTCCAACCTTGTATTAGAAAGGAAAGGCTGTGTTTCTTGAGACATAGTGTGACTGAGCTTTTGTAGATACATTTAGGTGTCATCTGCATAATCGTGAAAGTCTTAAATAGGAGCAGGAACTTGCAGAAACCAGCTTCACCCTAACAGGTTCCTCTTTGGTTCATTGTCACATCTAATCAGACTTTACAAATGTCCGATCCAAAACGAATGCACCGTGGGGTTAGGTTCATTGGTGATGAGTGCCAATGTGGTCGTCTGTTTGTGTGTGTGAGCCGTGTGACAGATGGCGTGCGTACACTGGAATATCTGCAGACGCGTCCTTTATTTGGTCCTTTATTTGTCCTGGCTGGCAGGAGGCACCCGTCACTGGAAGAGAGCAGGGGCTTCTGGGAAAGGCCTGGACTCTCTGGAGGTGGAGATGACCTCCTACGTGCTGCTGGCTCTGCTGTCCGGTCCCTCCATGCCAGGCTTTGACTTGGAGTACTCTTCTGCCATTGTGCGCTGGCTCACTCAGCAGCAGAACCCCTTTGGCGGTTTCTCTTCCACACAGGTCAGTTAGACCACGTTTAACCTTAAAGGAGGGTGAACTCTGAACCTGTGCTAACAACATTTCTAATCCGTCTGTGGCCCCCAGGACACAGTAGTGGCCCTTCAAGCGTTGGCGAAGTATGGTGCTGCCACCTACAGTTCAGAGGTAGGCACTACAGTGACACTGACCTCTTTAGGCGGCTTGAACAAAGAGTTCACCGTGAATCAGGACAACAGGCTGCTGTACCAGGAGAAGAAGCTGAGCGAGGTCCCAGGAGAGTACACGATCAGAGCCGAGGGACAGAACTGCGTACTGACACAGGTACCACACAGATACGTGTGCAGCACACCAAGTACAGAAGTATTTAGTTTTTTAAACAGAGACAAGCAGCTGGAACCATTGTGACAGCTTCCAGCTAAACACACTGTTCATGGTGCTGGCACAGTCTTCTGACCTAACGGCAGACGAATGACTCCAAGCGTTCCTTCTGAGTGTTGTAGTGTGGACAAAGTCTCTGAAACTTTCCTGGTTACAACAGTACCTAAGATAACCTACAGCTCTGGAGTATATGTGAAAGCAGGCCTTTGTTAGTGTGTGTTGCACCTGAACAATGTACTCGTACATGTTCAGTGTTCCCAAACGTAAAGCAGGAGGAGCCCAGTATGAACTGGTACATGTCCACTGAGCTCAAATTGGAGAAAACACAGTGAGGTGATCGGTAGATGGGAAGAACAATATTTATTGTTCTAAAAGTATTTTAGCGACTAGTTGTTGATGACGCGACAGCCACGGTCCTTAGTAAAGGCAAGAAACGCCACTGAAGCCTCCACCTGCGGCTGGTGCAGCAGATGGAGACTGGGATGAAGGTAAACATCCAGGCTCAGGTGGAGGAGGGCCGCCGTCAGACTACCAGCGAGATTTAAAGGCGTCTGATTGGTA
Organism: Haplochromis burtoni; assembly: GCF_018398535.1. Classification (NCBI taxonomy): domain Eukaryota; kingdom Metazoa; phylum Chordata; class Actinopteri; order Cichliformes; family Cichlidae; genus Haplochromis; species Haplochromis burtoni. The sequence continues at coordinate 368,914 of NW_024582589.1, read as the reverse complement.
AAAGCTTCCTTTGCAGTGTGTTAATGCGTGACGTGAAGCGTCTGATCTACTAGTGCTGCCGTGCCGCTCGCCACAGCCTGACTTTGCTGTGTCTCTGCAGATCTCCATGTTTTACAACATCCCCCCTCCTGCAGACTTCACTGCCTTCAACGTCTCTGCTAACACCATGGCTAAGTGTAACATCAGCAGGCCGCAGCTCATCCTTTTTGTGCATGTCAGGTAGTCTGCATGTGTGTCTTGGGTATAATTATCTAAACCCCGAGACAACCTGAGAGCACATGAGGATCACAGCACTGTGTGACTTTTTGCAGGTACCAGGGGAGGAGAGAGGAGACCAACATGGTCATCGTCAACATCAAGCTCCTGTCTGGATACGTCCTGGATAAGAGCTCCCTCACACTGGTCAGTTGGCCCGCCGCAGGCGCTGCCAGTCCTGCCACATGGTGTTTGTCCTACAGACTAACTGTTGTGATATGCTGTGTTAGCTGCAGAAGGACCGCTCAGTGAAGCGCGTGGACGTGGAAGAAGGATTCATCAACATCTACTTAGACGGGGTAGGAAGCACAGCCGCTCTGTTTGTATAAAAGCTGGATGACCTCAAAGCATCATTCTCTCTAATGACCAGCAGGGGGCGACTCCCCCGGTTGCGTAAAGAAGTTTGTATAAAAAAACATGGCCGTGCTGCTTCTTTAACACTTTGCTGGTTCATGGCTTCCTGCACTTGGTTTTTGAATCTTATTGATACAACACGATGTTCATTTGTGTCATTTATACTCGCGTCACAGCTTTAGGGCCCGCCCACCTTTTAATTGACATGTCTCTCTCATCATGGGCCAAATCAAAGCACAAGAAAAGCAATCACAAGACAAAGTGCTGCGTAACAGTGTGTGTGACACGCTGGTGAAATGGTGCTCATAAGCAGGAGCTGGTTGTATTTTGACGTGATGCCCAGCACGCCGTACTGTGACCTCTGAGTTCAGGACGCAGTCAGCCGATGTCATCAGTAGGTAGAGAAAAACTAAACCTACGCAGGTCTTTCAGCCGTCTCTACATTTCTAACATCATTATTACCAAAATCATTTTAGAGTCCTAATTATCATGATTACTTCAAGGGTTTCAGTTTTAACTTTTGTGGAAAGTCTTTGGTTTGCTGTAAGGAACATGAGACATGACAGCGGCTGTGAATGTTGTCTGCAGCTGAGGAAGGATGACATGCAGATCTACAGTGTGACACTCGAAGAGGATCAGCCTGTCAGGAACCTGAAACCAGCTGTGGTTAAAGTCTACGATTACTACCAGACGAGTAAGAACCGAAACTCGTGCAGATGCTTCTTTGGAGTTGCCGTCGTTCTGTTCGGTGCTGAAATGGTTTTGCTCTCATTTCAGGTGATGAGGCGGTCACCGACTACACGTCCTCCTGTGCAGAGAGTATGTAACACCTTCATTCACTGCATCTTTTCATGCTTCAGTGTTTTGTGCAGGACTGACGCACAGACTCAGTTCAGTTTTATTTACAAAGCGCCAAATCAAAGCAGTAGTAGTACAATAATACAGAGAAACAAATCCCAACAATCGTGTTACATCCCTCTGACCAAACACTTGGCAACAGTGGGAAGGAAAAACTCCCTTTTAACAGGAAGTAACCTCCAGCAGAGGCAGGCTCAGGGAGGGGCACCAATCGGATGGGGGGTTGATCACGAGTAGATTAATGGCATCACATTCAACTTCAGCAGAACTGAAGCTGCTGATGGAGCTCATACAGATATTGATTGATTTTTCCTTGTTCTTTTCCATTTTAGGTCGACCTATTTGGCTCATTTTCAGTTTAATATTTCTATTTGTTGGCCCTATTAGAGTAGCTTTGCATAATTTTCAGTTCAAAATAATCCTAATTTATCTTACTGGGCCTTTGTTCAACTCCCAGTTCTCCCCGTCAGGTTTCCTCTCAGCTTTCTTGTGATTGGCTGTAAATAGGTTTAATGCCAGGTAAGTGGGGCTTTTGTGCTCACAGCCAGAGAAATATGAGCAATGTGCCAAAAACTGCATGTCTGTTTATTTACACAGCGTCACATGACGCGAGCTGGTACAAGAACAGTGTCTGGTTTATCGCGTCTTGTCAGCTGTGTGGGGGCTGAACTGTCACTGAGGTTTATCAATTAGGGGTGTGGCTGCTTTGATGGACAGGTGTATGATGTTAGCCCAGTAAATGTAAATGGACTGGTTCTTATTTAGCGCTTTTCTACTCTGAGCACTCAAAGCGCTCTATACAACTAACTCATTCACCCAATCACACAAGCACTTCTAAGCTCTTAAGGTGCTCCCTGTCCAACATTCATACACATTCACACTCCGATGGATGGGTTAGTATCTTCCCAAGGATATTTGACATGCAGACTGGACCAGTCTGGGATCGAACCACCGACCTTCTGGTTAGTGGCTGACCTGCTCTGCCACACAAAACTTCAATCTAAAAATACAGCACTGTGTGCTGGACCATGACTCATTAAATTCACTCAACTACAGCCACATCAGCACCATCAAGTATGTTTAATAAGATTAACTGACAAATAGGTCCTGCTGTATTTTATTATTACTTAGTTACTCAACAGATACTGGCAGATAATGTGTTTGCAGCTCTATCTGCTCTCTCTCTGTAAACCATGGATATCATAGTCTGTCTTCCATCTTCAGTGTACAGTCTGTAAATCTGAGGGCTGTAGAACAAATATGAATGTATAAAAGCCAACACTGGAGCAGTGTTCATGTGGCCATGAAGAAACGATCCACACACTTCATTTGAATACAAAGTGAGTGGAAATGTTTGTGGCTGGTTTCCATGTAAATAACTGTGTTTTCTCTGCAGGTGACACCATCAATGAGCTGTAGAAGTGGTTTCCTGCAAACCTATGCTGGGACAGTTGGAAGGTTCACTGTCAAACTGTTTTTTCCCCCTTGCTTCCATTAAAATACACAAAAAGCAACTTTTTAGCCGTGTATTAAGAGCGACTCTATTTCATGTATTTTTAGTTTTGTTTTCTCAGTGTTAGAGCTGTCATTATGATGGCTGTGTAACAAGCCCATAATCAGTCAGCGTTAGCGTCCGTACAGCAGTTGTCTGTCTGTCTCTCGACACTGGAACCTGCAGAAGTGGAGGAAGCAGCCAATCTGTGATAGTCGTTTAATAGAGCTGACACAATCCATACATGAAAATGACACGAGACATACAGGGTACCAATAACAGCATGGTCCGAGTACTAAGAGTGTGTGTGTGTGTGTGACAGGAACCACTTTATGAAGAAAACTAGAGTCTAGAGAGTGTGAGGTGGATTACTCGCTGATACATCTCTACCATACCATCTGAAATGTAACTGACAATAAAACTTCTAAAATGATACAAGTAAAAATTGTACTTCTTTCCATACAATACTGTTTGATTTCCATGTTTTCATTCAGGCATCGTCTTCACAGAATAATGACAGTGATGAGTGCACCTCCTGCTCTCCACAGACGGCATTTAACAGCCTCGCCAGTGTTGAATAGTTTGGTTTGCACGTCCTCGCTGTGCAGGGAAATAAAAGGCAAGTGGGTGGTAGGGACAGAGTATATTAAGGTCTTTTCACTAGTCTTATAATAAGTAAACATATCACTGTCTCAGGCACCACAACTATAAGTAATCATCACTGTACCGACACATGAAACCAGCTCCGCATGCTCCTAAAAGTAGCACTGGAAACCTGCTGGTCCCAAACAGACCACGGTGAGATGAGCCACACGAGGCGCTCCATCAAAGCCGAAGGTGCAAGATCGATTTATCCATCGTGGTGCAGGCAGCGGGCCACAGAAAGATGAGCAGGTTTTAGTTTTAAGACAGATGTTCATAATGGAACCAAGGAATCAGCCCATCGCTCCATCGCGGGGGAAATGAGTACGTAATGAAAGAAGAGCCGTCTGTCAGCATGGACAACAAAATCAAACGCCTTGAAACAACTAAATATTGAAAGCAGCAGTACTGCAGTGTAAAAAGCTGTACTCGTTATGACCCATAAAAATGGAACTGTGCCGATTTCAAATGAAAACAAACGAGCTACATAAATGAGCCGGAGGCCACGACGTGTAGCTTCTGGAGTGTAACATGAGAGAATGCAGTGGAGTGTAAATACTTCTAACTTGTACTTCAGTACAGCAACTCACTTGATTTTTCTAATTAAACTGGTGAATTCCACCTTAAATCTGCATACAGCTGCTTTCATTCTTTTTATTGTTATCAAGTCTCTCTGCGCCGCTCGCTGATCCTGGATCTACTGAAGTCCTCTTCCTGTTAAAAGGGAGTTCTTCCTCCCTGCAGTCACCAAACGCTGGGATTGTTGGGATTCTCACTCCACTTTGGAACAGATGACTTAATTGATGCTACGTCGAAATAAATATTGAATTAAACTGGTTGAAAGAAAAATAAAACACTTGTAAAAAATTAAATTTGTCCAATAGTGTCGTAGCTGATCCCCACCGCTCAGGGTGGTGCCACACCCCCGTGGTGAAGCTCAGAAACAAAGTCAATGCATTCATATAACTGGAGAGGCTGTGCTCTACTCACAGACACGGCATCGACAACAATAACAACATAGTCAAGGCACAGTTCTGAATTGCATCAGTCCATAGTGTTGTGTGGTCCTGTGTTGGTGCCATCTGGTAGCTGTTGCTTAGGCTGGCAGTGGTGATGGCTGCTTCCCAGCAGTCATATCAGGTTAGCTAAAGGCTACTTGGCAAACAGAAGATTTACCACTTTGTGCACACAAAGACATGCAGTTTGCACCTAGAGTTGGCAAAATGACAGCTTGATACAGACACAGTGAGATTCCTGTTCAACATATTCAACAAGTGCACTGAGAACGTGGCAGCTTTGGTGAGACCAGTGTCGCGGTCAATCTCTGAGACTCGAGGTCCCCCAGTGAATGTGATGGACTGACCGCTTCTGCATTACGCAATTAATAATTTAGGAAAGTAGAGACTGTGGATAGCTGATGATGAGGCTTGTTGCCCCTGGCTTACAAACAGCACATGGAAAACTTTCAGGGAAAGTCCAGTTTCAAAGCTGTCAAAGGACCGATGAGCGTCTGGATTATGAACGCTTTCTTAAAGAGGACCCATCTCTCTCTGCTTTCAGCTCATCTTCAGTTGGGCAACTTTAGAGCCCCTCGGTTCACCCTCGGTTTCAGTATCAGTCTCTCGAGACCCCCTCCCCTCCCTGAAAGCCCACTATCATTGATTGCAGAACGTCAGGAAGCCTACCACGGGGCAGTGTCCAGTGTTTATGTAACGCCTGTACTGCTCGGGCTTCTTGTTCCTCGAGCAGATGACTGATTGACAAGTCGATCAGTTTGTTATGACGCCGCAAAAATGATTGAAATAATGACTGAATGTATACAAGATGTAACTGTGTACATGAACATGAAGATACAGAAGGCCGGGTCCTCTTTAAGAGGGTTAGGGTTAGCTCAGACTAGCAAAAAGACTGGAAGCAAAGGGACAGAGCTAGCTAGAAAGCGAGACTTTTAAGCTAGCAGCTTGTCTCTTTTTTTAGCTTGCTAAGAAAGTTAGATAGCTTCAGCTAAATACAAAACACCAAGAACCAAGAAGATAAAGCAAAGGAAATGACCAGTTTACTATGAAGACTGAGTGGGACAGCCAATGAGATGTACTAAAACCACGACTGGTTTTTACACACATAGCCAGGCTAACATTTCTCAGGGCTTCCAGTCTTCGCGCTAAGCTAACGCTGTTGTGGCATTAGCTACATGTTTTAGTCTCTCACCAGCTCTTGCTAGCTTTGATACACAGTACTGTGTATTGTACTACATTAACTGAAATGCACCAAATCCTGCACAAAGCCTGGCCAACAAGCAACTTGAATACTGACACCTTCCCAAGCCTCCACGGGGCAAACTGCTGTGAGAACTGCAGAGTGAACTCGTGAGCGGCTCAAAGTCTAACATCACTTCCAGTTACTTTGGTAAGCCTGTGTGTGGAGATAGGAACAGGGTGGAGACGTGGGTGTAGCTGTGGATGCTGATTGGCTCACTGTCTTCAGTGTGAAGCTGAAACGCGCTCCTCTGTGTTTCGCCGTTACAAACGTCCTCCACAGCTCCGGCTCACTCAGGGGTTACAGTATTTCTCAGGTTACACATTGGAAATGAGATTTTTTTCAAATATTTCTAAAAATGATTACAGGATTCGATTGAACTATTCCTGTCTAACAAAGTCATGAAAGGAAAACACATTGGCATCGTGTGATTTGGCAATTTTCTCTACAAGTAAAAAAGAAATAAAGGAACAAAAAATACAAAAGTTCAACAAACAGTTAACTATAAGATCTCCATTTGGCAATATAGAAAGGCTTTGTAATAAAGTCTTTGACAGGTTTACATTTGGTTTATATACAGACGTGTGTGTGTGTGTGCGCGTGTGCACGTTTCCTCCCTTTTTAAATCCAGACAGAATCACATAGAGTGGAGGTGGAAACAAGTACACTGTCAAATCAAAGATGTTAGATTCAAAAGTAACACAGGAAGGCGAGCCGTTGGAGGACAGGAAACAGGAAGAGTCTGTGATGGGAGCGTCCCCGCAAAAGCCGCCGGCTTGTCCCAGCGCTCTTCTTAGTTCAGGAACTGCGTGTACCCCTCCGCTCCTGTGACGATCACGTCCATCCAGATCCTCATGGCCTCGGCCGACGGCGCCACCACGTAATAGAGGCGGTCGTGGGTCTTGACGCAGAAGGTCAGCGAGGGGTTGGGGCTCTGGAGGACACCGGGACAAAAAACAAGAGACGGGAAATGTCCAGTTAACACAGAGCTAACCATCAGCATGCAGCGAGTCACCGCTGCTCTCAAGGCTCCTTCAGGTCTCTTCTGTAAGGTCCAACGACCGATTCAGGTTTATGCAACATCACTGTATGTTTTTATTGGACTGGATTTGTACCTCATTTCTGCCTCAAAAGGCAAAAGAAGACGCCAAACACAGAACAAAGCTATTTAAACGCAGCACGAGCCTCAGGTGGACGGATGCTGAGGGTACAGACAGGGAACAGAATTTGGTACAGACAAGAGCAGACCAGGACACAGGAGGCGGGAGCATGATGGCTCCCCTCACCCCAACCTGGTTTTGCTGGTTTTCTTCCTGTTAAAGGGAAGCTCTTCCTTCCCGCTGTCACAGAGTGCGTGCTGCTCGCCTGATTGTTGGGGTTTCTCTGCCACGAGCCATCACCGACGATCAGCTACTGTGCAGTGCAGCTCGACCCACGTGTCTCGCTCTGGTGCTGAGCTCATTTCCTGTACGAGCTTCAGAACCAGCAGCTGTTGGGTTACACGCTGTAGGCTCTCTTTTTCTTTTAAACACCAAACAAGTGCCTGTCCGTTGACTGAGCTGCCAGAATCCCTCGCTCTGTGTAGCCAAAAAGCCTCTCCTAGGAGCTGGGAAGAAGACCCGCAGGACCGAGCCGAGCAGGTGGAGCAGCATGGTGGAGGTGGGTTGCAGAGCAGCTTGCAGTTGCACAGCTTAAATGAAACACTCATTATGTTGAGGCACTCGGACTGTGGGCCGAGGCTGTGATGCTACACGGGCAAAAAAACTGTTTGCCAGCATTAGAGCCGCCTAACATCAGCTCCACACCAACAATCCAGTGTTTCCAAACAGCTGCTACGTATAGCTATTTAAAATCCACTCGTTCCTGCCCGGCTGCTCGGCTTGGCCAATTTGGTGATTTTTGTAACTTCCCAGTTGGAACACCGAGTGCCCTCTGGTGGACAAACTAGGCAACACCAACACTCATAACATTTCCCCGTCTCTACTTTCCCCCGTGGGCCAAAATAAATGCAGATACTGACAGATGGGCCAATGGATCAGCTAACACATCCATGTCAGATGAAAAGTCTCCACACACGAAACAAAGATGCAGCTTCAGGCACCTTTGGTTCCACACTGACACTAAAAGATAATGCAGGGTAAGAGAAACACATGAAGTATGCTGTTAGTTTACTATTAAAATACTAATAAATTGCTGTTAATTAAAACAGACCCACGTTCTCCTTCTGACATGGTAACATCAGCTCTTTGTGCCGCTGCTAAGAGCAGCAGACTCTAAAGTTTCCCTCTGTAACACCACATTGGAAGTGACAAGTCGAATCAAAGTTCCAGAGTCGATCAGAGCCCCGCAGTCAGAGCGTGGTGTACTGCGACAGCCCGTCAAACACAGCAGCTCGGCTTTATGTCGCAGATAAATAAAGTGACAAGATGTGGAGGCTCAAGACAAGCAGCAAGAAACATGAGCGGAGAGACACCTACGGCTGCGTCAGGCGTTTGTGAACAGAGGAATCAGACACTCACAGGCAGCACTTCTTAATAAATACAGCCTGGATGTATTCTGTGAAGCATATGAATGAGGAAGCGCTCGAAACACTCCACTGGTCTGTACTGGGATCACTGGGACAGACACAGGGAAGGATTAGTTAGGGTGCGACTCTGTCACTGAGGGTGTCAGCACAATAGAACTACATCCCCCGGCGCACACGGCGGCCGAGGTCAGGCGGGCGAGCAGAAAGCGAGGATGCACATGCTGCTTATGTTCAGTGTGACAGGAGGAGGAGACATGAAGGAAAGAAGGATGAGACTTAAAGATTTGTACCTTTGTGGCGCTGCGCAGGTGATCGTAGTAAACCTCCTCTATCGCCTGGAAGTAGATCACTCCCTTCAGCTTGGTCTCGTGTTTGTCTGCAGGACAGAAATGAGGCTTTGGTCAGAAACTCAAACGTTTGCACTTTCCCAGGCTGGCACGGAGGACAGGGAAGACCCACGGCACGCTGAAAGGGATCAAACTTTGACCAGAGTACAATTAGAGTGATGGATGGAAAAGGACAAGCACGGTGCCCCCCCCCCCCACCTCTGTTTTTAAGCTAGTGGTGCTCTCATTGTATTTTCACACTTGACTGCATTCTTACGCTACTCTGGTACATGGTTGCAGTTTGTTTCATCAGCCACTGCAGAACTGCAGTCAGGAACCGGTGGGGAACTCAACAGCCCCTCTCTACCTCCAGGCACAAACACTCCACGAGCCAACTTAAAGAGTAGTAGGTAGAGATGCCGCGCTTCATTTCGAGGAACGGCGCTTTGCCTTTAACGCGCTGCTATTATCTGCTAACGACCTCTTTAGCATTCAAACAGCCCTGCATTTGCATCTCATCAGGCTGCATCTAAACTAGCCAACGACCCGCTGCTGCTGCTGGTGGAGGCTGGTTAATGCGAATTAGCGTCGCTTGTGACTTCTGCACGTCACCTCTAGTTAAATGCTGTTCAAGGTCAAGAGAAGAGGGCGAGAGATGCATCTCAATCAGCTCCTCAGAGAGCGTGGCGCCGAGTGCATTTTAACTACTGCCAAAGTAATCTCCGTACACCTCCTCGCCCTGGCTCGCTTTCAACAAGGTACGCTTTAAGCAGCTTTAAGCGGAACCTTCTGAGCACTTCAAAGGCCGTCAGCGAGCGAACGTCCCCGAGCTCGCCGCTCAAATGACACCAGCCTGCAAGGTGCACGCAGATCTGCTCCAAGCCTGGAGGACGCATGCTCTGCTCTCGCTCGTTGCTGCTCTCACTCACAGCGTTGCTGCTTCGCTCTGCTTTCCACATCATCCACTGGTGACCGAACATGAAAATCATCCAGAAGAGCAAATGAGAAGAGCTGAGAGTGAAACGCAGGCGGATGTTATTTTGTCACTGTGTTAGGTTTGTGCTTTCAGCATCACTGAGGACACAAACATCCATCCCCTCGGACTGAGTGATGAAAGCTTCAGAGCACTAACACTGAAGAACCCAGACACATCAGGGGTTTGTTTCCCTACAGAGCACTTTTCCACAGGCAGGTGCGCTCTCAGGGTCGGGGCCACGTTAGGTACCGCGAGTTGAACCTCAGGTGTGAAGTTTATGGTTTCCCTGGGTCTTTTCCCGTGTGTCATAAAGAAATCTTCTTTTTTTGGTTTTATTCTGTTGTATTTATCTGCGACGCTTTAAAGGCCGGTCCATGAAAATACTGTCAGACACAAACCGACTGATGTAAAACAGGTTGAGGACCGCTGCTGCAGAGGCCCCCTTCTTCTGTTCATTTGACTTTGTCAGGTGTTAAACTGGGACAGACAGACAGACAAAGAGCGCCACGCTAAGGCGCCACGCTAACACAGCAGACGCTGACACCTCGGCTCTTACCAACATAGTAGGAGAACGTCCTTTTGAGGCGGTCGAACACGAACCAGCGTTTCTTCCATGACTTGATCTTGCCTCCCATCTTCACCAGGTAGCCCTTGCACATCTTCTCGGTGAGGATGACGTGATAGCACGTCTCCACGCTGTGACCTGACGACTCGATGTGCGAGCGCAGATCAAACTCCTCCTTCCTGATGGGCAGGTAGCGAGTCATAGGACGGGCCTGCGTGGACAGACACGGGCAGAGGAGTCACTGATACGGACGATGCAGACGCAGAACCTGCTGCAGGTCTGAGGATGCAGACATGAACACATAAAAACACAGTAAGACAGAAACGTCTCCGCACCAAGCTGCCAGTCACAGTCTGATCAACAACCTTCTTAACCTCCTCCACCTGTCTGTGGACGGCCTGATAACGAGGCGCCCACATCAGGCATAAATCACACGCTTCATTTTCAAAGTCAGGTTTATGGCACATGTTTTAATGTCTATGAAAATGCAGAAGGTTACTCATCGTGCACTCTTTGCCTGGCTGCAGCTGGTCTCTGTGCCACAAAGACCAGCTGCTGCTCACACAGGACAGATGTTGAATAAAGGACTTAACCCTGTTTGGTCACTCGTGTGCGCTCCACAATCCTTCAACCATTATTCTGACACATTATGAAAAACGACATTTAAAAGCAAAGGCTGCTCCGTCACAGTGGGAAACATCAGCAGGTCACCCTGACCCAGATGTTTCCGACCATGAAGCTGAACCTGGTGCTTTCACAGGCTCACCTGTGGAGACCTTTCACGTCTTTACAGACTTCTAGCATTTTGTGTTAACATGGATTCAACTGTTGGCGAGCTGTTGGCACACGGCGGTAAAGAACAAGCTTTAAATGTTGGAGCACGCGTTCACGTTTGTGTTGCATGTCGATGGACAGTGTTTATGGCCACACAGGGTTTACATCATAAATGCACGTGGGGTGGTTTTGTTACGAGCACGGCCATATTTATGTGCCGCCAGCCGTCCGTGGCGCCGCCACACCCGCCCGTTGAGTCAGACTCGATTACATCTGCTTTCACTGACCTGAGAGAAGTTCTTGGCCCTCATCTTGACTTCCTTCTCCACCAGCTGCTGCCGGTGGAAAGTTTCATCCTGCAGCCTCTTCTCGGCCTCCTCCCTCCTCCGCCTCTCCTCCTCGAGCATCTGCCGGCGAGCCAGGCTCTCCCGTTCCTAGCGGACAGCGCTTTCATTAAATATTTTTTTTGATCTGTGGAAGGGTTTGGCAGAGCGCACATGTTCGCTCTTCATACATTTATGTACACGGTGTCCTGCTGGGAGCTGCCCACAACCTGGAGCTGCTGACCACCGCGCAGCTTCCATTCTTTAAACACAAAACTCTGATATTTGGAGGCGTAATGATCGGCAGACACACACAATGCATCGACGCAAACACTGCAGTACTACGACTGCGTGGAAGCCATTTGGAGGGTGAGAAACAAAGGCGCTCACTGTTTTGCTCTGTGTGAGATTTCCTAATTGGATGGGGCTCGCAGTCAGACTCGGTGAGAGCAGAAGATAATGGATGGGATCATCTGAGGTGCTTCATCGAGGCACAAAAACAAAGATGTGCAAAGTCCAATAAAATTATTAGCAGCTCTGCGCTGCTGTCAGGAACTTTTGATTTTTTTTAAAAATGCGAGTTCAATTCAGCGTTATCGACGGGAGCGCTGCGAGAACTCATCGCTCAGCGAGTATGGATTCAGGATAATCAGCTAACGCTGCAGCACTTGCGGCGCTGCTTCTTACCCGCGATTCGATAAGTCTGGCTTTCTCCAGCTGCGCCTCCTTCAGCATCTTCTCCATCTCCTCGATCTTCAGGGCGTCCACACCTCCGACGCTGCCATCAAACACGACATTAGTTACTACACAAAGTCTCACAGCAATAAGTCGACAAATACAAAATAAAAGCATCTAAAGCCCAAGAAAGACATGAAAACACTTAATGAGGTCACGCTGCAGCATTAATCATGTCAGTGGAACGATCCCCGCACTCTTCATCACAGCTTCAATCCCATTAAACTCTTCATAATGTGAGCAAACCAGTGTGAGCACGCTGTGCTGAGGACTGTTGCAGTGCAGCTCGTACACACTCAAAGACGGCCTGCAAACTAGCCCACTGTGTGTGTGTGTGTGTGTGTCTCTCTCTCAATTTAGCATTTCAATCAAGCTTTATCTACACAGCGCCAAATCACAACAACAGTTGCCTCAAGGTGCTTTATATTGTACAGTAGACCCTACAATAATACATACACAGAAAACCCAACAATCATATGACCCCCTGTGAGCAGCACTTTGGCGACAGTGGGGAGGAAAAACTCCCTTTTAACAGGAAGAAACCTCCAGCAGAACCAGGCTCAGGGAGGGGCGGGGCCATCTGCTGACAAAGCCACGCCGTGGATATGCTCACATTTTTGTAACAATAACTTTCATTTCAAAAAATAACCAGAAGCATGAAGAATGCTTTTTATTATCGCACAGATCTGGAGCCAGCTGTGTTCAGTGGAACAGATGTGAGGAACCAGCCGAAACATGTTCACCAACGACTCTGACATCAGACGTGATGGTGCAGCTGGTGTGTCGGGAGCTGGCGTCTGAACACTGAACCAGGCCACGGCCAACAAACCCAGAGTGTGTTCACATCAGCTACACACAAACATTAACATAGAACCTCATAATCCACTGTGTGTGCGTCATACCCGCTCATGTTGTCAGGCGAGCAGGCCGAGTTGTTCCCGGTGGACACGCTGGTGTCCATGCTGTCCGAGCTCTCCAGGCTCAGGGTGTCGTACGGCTGCTCCCCGGCCGACGGGGGCTGATGGTGCAGGATGGAGTGGTGAACCAGAGGAGGGGGGCCCAAGGAAGTGTGGCTCAGCACGGGGCTGAAGGCCATGATGGGTGAGTAGGAGGGAGACGGGGAGGACGAGGTTACGAGGTGGGGCTGGGAGCCGTGGAGGGCCTCCCACTGGCACTGAGCCTCCGCTGCTGCTCTTTGCTTGAGCTCGGCCAGACGGCGGCGCTGCTCTTCAATCACCTGCTGACCTGGAGGGGGGAGGGGGGACACGGTGAGCATTTGAGGTCTGCAGACGGAACAATGACTCGAGTGCGAGCAGGCCCGTTTGTTCCTGCAGAAAACAAAGAGCTGGCTGTGAAGGACATCATCACTCAACACGTAAAGGAGACTAGCACCAGCCCACAACCTGCAACACCAGATTCATGCACCACACATACAAGTATGTGCTCTCTCAGTAATAACAAGCTTGAGGAAAACTACAAAAACCCACAAAGTTGAAGCAAAAGTGTCCGTCCAACATCCTACATTTGGAATGAAGCTGCTGCGCAGCTCGTAACACATCTGGCTCCAAACCAGGAGCTCGCTGAACACTGAACATGCAAAATTTATTCTCCAGCAGTAGGAAGGTTCATGGAAGATTGATGGAGGAAGAAAGAGGATTCAATGTTACAGACAAAGAAAAAGATGAAAAGAAAGAGGCGTTAATGACACACCAGAGAGGATGAAGAGGGAGGGGAGGGCTGGCTGGAGACAGGGTCTGAAACGAACCGCAGCCACGTGTCGAGTCCTGTTAAATGTTACCTTTGATGGATAAATCAACAGCAGCTAGCTGTCAGAGTGCCTCTCATTTGAGATCAGCCTCCAATTCTCTTCTTTGGACGCAGCCAGGCTGCTTCGTTTACGCGGCTAAAGCTCCATCTTTACGTCTCCATCGGCAGACGCAGACAGCAGTACCTTTGTGACCAACAGCTGATTTCAGACCCTGCCTGTGATCTACAGAGAGCAGCTGAGCAAACGCAGACGGCGTCTGCGCAGCCGAACGCAGAGAGCGGGAGAAGTGTGCGACCCCTGGACGCGCTGCTCCATCTACCTGCTGAGCTTCCCTCTACGGCGCTCTGTCTGGAGGTCTGGGGCTCTGTGGTGCAGCAGTCACAGACACAACATAGGCAGACGTGAGAAAAGCTGACAAATGTGACCAGCTCCGCTTTGCAGCCCCGCAGCCGTGGGTGGCAGCCAGCCGAGCTACAAACACCAGACTGCTTTGCTCTGATCCATTTAGTCACACGGCACTGACACATTAGGAGCACTGATGCCCCACACACACACACACAGACACAGACACACACAGACACAGACACAGACACACACACACACACACACACACACACACACA
>NW_024582589.1:347381-354421 GCF_018398535.1 Haplochromis burtoni | reverse complement strand
GACACATTAGGAGCACTGATGCCCCACACACACACACAGACACACACGCACACACAGACACACACACAGACACACACACACACACACACACACACACAGCTGAGTGAGGAAAAGCTAGCTTACAAACAGCAAGTTAGCGAGAACCTGAGGAAGCAGCACAGACGCCTGATACACAGCAGGCTGTCTGCTGCTCACCAGCACAGCAACAGCTTACTTTTGATACGAGCTTATTTTCATATTATCATCAGTGTTAATATTATTAATGTTATCGTTATGTACTGTTATGCAGTGAGAGCACACTTGGAAAATATAAGACAAATACAAAACTAACGAGTCAGCATGTAACAACACAGCAAAGCTCGCACCTGTCCAGGGTCACAGAAACCTTCAGTTTTGATCTGAAGTTTGTCCACGACCGAGGAGCAAAGGCACAGCTGTACAGGACACAAAGCTGCTGCTGCCTCCTTAATGAAACCACACTAACGCACAGCATAGAACAACATATACAAACTGCTTCTCTCTGTCTCAGATTGAATCTGCAAACATGCAGGAGGTCCAGACTCCAACACTGGGAACCAGTGACCTGGACAATAAGACACATGCAAATACAGTGGCTTGCAAAAGTATTGGGCGCCTTGAACTTTCCCACATTCTGTCACATTACAGCCACAAACATGAATCAATCTTATTGGACTTCCAGGTGAAAGACCAACACAAAGTGGTGCACACGTGAGAAGTGCAACCAAAATCAGACATGACTCCAAACATTTGTTACAAATAAATAACTGAAAAGTGGGGTGTGCGTAATTATTCAGCCCTGAGTCAATACTTTGTAGAACCAGCTTTTGCTGCAGTTCCAGCTGCCAGTCTTTTAGGGTCTGTCTCTACCAGCTTTGCACATCTACAGACTGAAATCTTTGCCCATTCTTCTTTGCAAAACAGCTCCAGCTCAGTCAGATTAGATGGACAGCGTTTGTGAACAGCAGTTTTCAGATCTTGCCACAGATTCTGGATTGGATTTAGATCTGGACTTTGACTGGGCCATTCTAACACATGGATATGTTTTGTTTTAAACCATCCATTGTTGCCCTGGCTTTATGTTTAGGGTCGTTGTCCTGCTGGAAGGTGAACCTCCGCCCCAGTCTCAAGTCTTTTGCAGACTCCAAGAGGTTTTCTTCCAAGGTTGCCCTGTATTTGGCTCCATCCATCTTCCCATCAACTCTGACCAGCTTCCCTGTCCCTGCTGAAGAGAAGCACCCCCAGAGCGTGATGCTGCCACCACCATATTGACAGTGGGGATGGTGTGTTCAGAGTGATGTGCAGCGTTTTGCATTTTGGTCTCATCTGACCAGAGCAGCTTCTTCCACATGTTTGCTGTGTCCCCCACATGGCTTGTGGCAAACTGCAAACGGGACTTCTTATGGTTTTCTGTTAACAATGGCTTTCTTCTTGCCACTCTTCCATAAAGGCCAACTTTGTGCAGTGCACGACTAATAGTTGTCCTATGGACAGATTCCCCCACCTGAGCTGTAGATCTCTGCAGCTCGTCCAGAGTCACCATGGGCCTCTTGGCTGCATTTCTGATCAGCGCTCTCCTTGTTCGGCCTGTGAGTTTAGGTGGACGGCCTTGTCTTGGTAGGTTTACAGTTGTGCCACACTCCTTCCATTTCTGAATGATGGCTTGAACAGTGGGATGTTCAAGGCTTGGGAAATCTTTGTGTAGCCTAAGCCTGCTTTAAATGTCTCAGTAACTTTATCCCTGACCTGTCTGCTGTGTTCTTTGGACATCATGGTGTTGTTGCTCCCAATGTTCTCTCAGACAACCTCTGAGGCCGTCACAGAGCAGCTGTATCTGTACTGACATTAGATTGCACACAGGTGCATGTTGCAGGTTCATGTTTGTGGCTGTAATGTGACAAAATGTGGGAAAGTTCAAGGGGCCCAATACTTTTGCAAACCACTGTAACTATGAATCCGTGTGCTTCAGAGCGGATGTCATTTATGGCTAATGAGTAGCCACCATGTGCGATGTGTTAGCAGTGAGCAGTTACTGACACTGAGGTCGGCCGGTTACCTTTCTGCTGCAGAGCCAGCTGCCTCTTGGTCTCGATGTCCTGCAGCGTTGCAGCCAGGTTCCTGGGGAGGCTTCCGGTGCTGCCGACCGCCAGCAGGGGGCTCTGCTGGGTCAAACAAAGACGGCTGTGATTGTGGTTCATGAAGATTTAGGCTCCAGTAAAGGCTGGCAGTTAGAAACCAACGGCCTACCTTGGAGCCCGTGTTGCGTCCCAGCGTTGCTGCTCCATGCTGCAAGGGGGAAGCAGAGCCGGACTTAGGCTGGTGGAAGGAAAAGCCGGGATCGGCGTCCAGCTTGGAGCGGAACACCTGAACGAGGAGCGCGTGCAGGATGTTAAAGACAGACATGACAGATGGTTTTACAGAGCAAAGCTGGAACTGAATGAGCTGCATGTAGAGCGTGAGTGTTTCAGAGCGGCGGTACGATCCTGCAGCGTCCTCGCTTCAGACACAGCGTTGATTTCAGTGCCGTACCAGTTTGGTCTGTGAGCGACTAACTGGGTGACACCAGCGGATACTGGTACCATTAAATGTAATATAAAGACCCTCCTGCTGACAGCTGGGACTGTCAATGAGTCCCAGTAAAACTATCACACACGCACACCGACGCACACACACACAGACACACCCCTACAATGGCAGCCCCGTGCTTCACTGAGCGCCGGGCTCGTGGAGCTGATGCTGCTCTCCGGCCGTGTGAGACGATCTGTGCAGCGACTTGATGTTCAAAGTAAAGTCTTGAAAGCATTCAGGCTTCACTCGCTGTGACTGAAGTTTTCTCTGGTCGTTTGCCACCAGCAAACAACTTCAGTCCAAAACGTTGCACACCAAAGGAAACACAGTGAGCACAAATCTGCAGATTCTGGAACAGTGGCGTTCAGAGCGTGGACTCTTGTGTTTACGCAGCTCGTCTCTGACTGATGTTTCTGGGAGGCTGGAGGAGCTGTCGCTGCAACGTTTTCATCTTATGTGAATAAAGAATTATTAATAATCAAAGAGGTTTTCCTTTCCTCCTGGTGCGAGCAGATGCCTGCTTTCATTATCTTTAAGAGAGAAGAAGATACAGGTCTGTCTGATCCTGTACGCCTGTCTGAACTCTGTCCACAGCATTAAGCTCGAGTGGAAGTGGACTCCAGTCCAGATCCTGAATTAAAGCAGGATCTAGATGGCAGTCTTGTTGTTGGATGGATCCACAGTAACCTGAGTGGCTCCTCTCACCTGTGCGGTGAACGTGTTAACCACTACACCACAGAACTACTAAAGCAGGTTTATTAACAGCAGCTCCACCATCTTTGGTGACACTATTCATTCATTTATTGCTTTTGTTGTCAGCATCAGCCCAGTGCACTCTGGAAACTAAAAGGAGGAAACAGAACTGAACATTCAAAGACAAAACTACTGAAAAAAGATGCCTCACTCTTATTTTGAAAGTTCAGTGCCCGCTAACCAGCACTAACCAAGTTCTTTCCACCTTAAATGTCCACCTTAAATATCCTGACCAGCTGGCACCTGAGGAGGAGGAGGAAGAAGAGGAAGAGGAGCAGGAGGAGGAGCCTGTTTATATTTTTCTGCACTTTCTGATCTTTCCTGTCCGTCTTCATTTTAATGAGGTTTTGGATGCTTCACATATTTAACGCTCATGTTTAAACTCTTTTTACTGATCTATCATCTCCTTTAAATTTCAGAATCCTTTTAGCTTACGCAGCTATATCCTTCTACTCGTTGAAGGCAGTGGTTAGCATCAGGTGACGCACACTGCAGTTGTGTTACAGCAGACAGAAAGAGCACAGCAGTGAGTGCAGCAGCGCGAGGAGGAAGGAAAAAGCTTGTACCTGCAGCACAGGCCTGCGGCCCGACAAACATCTGGCTGGCAAAGAGGGAGGGCAGAGGTGGCTGGAGCCAGCCGTCAGCTCCTGGTACCACTGCTCTAAGTCTAGCTTGGACAGGTGAGGCCTGCAGCCTTCAGACTGAAGCAGCAGAGAGAGAACAGGAGGGACGAAGGGAAAATGAGAAGTTAGAAAGCCATCAAAGACGTAGGAACAGGACAGAAAAGTTTGCATCCTACACGCTGAAAGCTGTTAAAATAGAAACAGACTACAGCCACCGCGGAACGTTGTTCTCTTAGCCTCCCGATGAAAAACCTGTTTTCTGCGTTTAGGTCCATGCTCCTGCTGCAATCGACCCACTAACTCAGCTGTCACTGGGCACCGTCATCCTGAACTGACTCGGAGCTGCCGTTACTGCCGAGGGTTCGCAGCAGCGACACACGACGCTTACGCTCCTGTTTCACTCCAGGTGGGAGCGAGCAGATCAGCTCATTGCTCCGAAAAATGAATCACACATGCTATAAATACGATAGCTTACATGAACATAGTGAGCTGTCCCACTGCAGCTTTTAATGACGCCTTCAGGCAAACCTGCAGCGCAACAGACAGAGGCTCAGGCTCGGGTAAACAGACACCATCTCCGCTTTAAAAGAATATGAAAGGAGCTGCGGACAGGAAACACGGGCAGGAAGCTGTCCATGTTCCAGGCTGCTCGCAGGACGCTGCAGAGCCGAGCTCAATTTGTTGTTTTCAGGTTTCCTTTCTGCGCCGTGGGCGGTGTGTGGTACAGAACGACAACATGATGGTCCAGCCCGTTTCACTACACCACTAAAGACATGTGATTTTTTGGTAATGAAATCCTGTGAGACTTTTTTCACTTAACATCAGGACAAAGCTTGTACTTAGACACGACTTTATATTTCTATTATTATTTCTTAAGTAATAAAGCAGCCATTACTTTGGGGTCACACGCCACAAACCCACAGGAGGAGGAGGAGAGGGAAAGACAGCACACACCTCTAATGAGAGAGGGGGGAAGGAGGCATGAGGAGAGGGGAGGCAGGAGAAGGTGGGGTCTACTGCTCCGGGCTGCAGGGGCTGGCGAAGTGGGGAGGTAGGGGACGACTCCACCTTTGGCATCCCATACATCTGATTTAACTGGCCCACTGTCACATAATCCTTCACACACACAGGAAAAGAAGAGGAGACAGAGGAGAAGGTCAGCAGGGCGAGAGCAACAGGAGGGAGATGCAGCAGAAGCAGGAGGAGCAGTTCTCATTCCACAGTCTGTGTTTTCACATCATAAACTGACGACGACAGCATTCGTGGAAACACACAACACGTGGGCGGGGTGAAAGCCCGGCTCAGCAGCTCCAGCACAGAACCAGGTGCTACAGTCGGACAGAGCGAGGCTGATGCACACAGCCCAGCACACCCAGGTTTATCCAGGTGAGCACTGACGTGCTTCTGCTTCAGATGCAGGTCTGGATTCAGCGGACACACCGTCTCCACGTTTAAGACCAGGTCTCGCCCGTATAAAGCACCGTGGTTGTCATTTGGAATCATATTTAAAATGGAATTTATCATGTTTTCACATAAATTGTTACCTTTGGTTACATAATAAAGATGTTCCACATTATTTACAAAGCTAACGCTACAAATGAAACGATCCTTCCCTCGTTCTGGAGTTTTATTCTGTAGCCATCTTTGATTAGCAGTTTCAGAAACTGCACATTAATAAATACTGCTTCAGATTTTTGGGGTGGACAGTTGCTTCTGTCCAACACGTGTCACTCGTGACATCATGAAACAGCACAGCTTACGTTCAGTCTGTGAGGATTACATCAACAACCACGTTTTGATTGTGTTTCTCCCAAACCGAGCCTTACTGATCCAAACATGCACGTCTCAGTCCGAAGCTGCGGCAGCATCCTCACTGTGACAGAGCAGCAGCAGCACTTTGACCGACCAGCAGAGGGAGCAGCGTGACGTGGAACTGGGAGAGCGACAGATAGGAGAGCATAAACTTGGAGTCAAGACAGGAAGTGATGGTACCTCACAGGCGCCAGCCAGCACGGCATCTACGAGCGGCCGTACGAGCCGGGCTTTTCACGGTGGCCGCCGCTGCCGCCGTACATCTTACACACGTCCGACGGCTTCACGTATTCCTGAGCCGCAGCCGACAACAGACAGGATGAGAAGCGGCGAGGACGGCGCCGCGCGGTGCCGCTCAGACACAGCACGTGGACAATCACACACACGGACACACGGGCGCAGAGCCAGTACACAAATCCTTCACGGTTTTTGTGACACCTGTGCAAACCAGGCTCGTTCACGTCACATTGAAAGGTGCACAGTGCGTGATGACACAGAAACACGCCACAACAGAAACAGCGCAGCTGCTGCCGTGAATCGGCGCCACATAAATAAACCAGGCACTGTCGGCACAGGTGATGCAGTGCTAAAATAAAAAGGTTCAAACTGGCCGGGCAGCGGCACACTACAGCTGGAGGGTCACCACGACACAGCAGCAGGGCATCATGCGGGGGTCAGTTCAGTTACCTCTGTAGGGCTGCTGGGGTACAACTGACAGGGAGGGGAGGGGTGTAAGTAGGAAGGAGAGGCTCGACACAGGGAGCGCTGGGAGGAGCGGAAGTCCTCCAACGACAGGTGGGCCTCGCTGATATGGAGCGCTTCCTGTTTCAACAGTCCAGAGGTAAGAGCTTTTAATCTCTACAGAAACGTTTCTGGGCTTCGTTAAAAGAAGAAGAAACAACAGCAGCGGCGGCGGCTTTCCCTCTGTTACAGGGTTAAAGGGTTTAGTGACCATCGGGCTCTCCACACTGCAAAGCCCCCTCTGTAAGGAGGCACTGCTATTAATGTTCCTATTCCTTTATGGTCCCACAAGGGGAAATTAGTTTAGCAGCAGGATAAAAATAAACAGAACAATAAAATAAAACAATGATGACGATAATAGTGAGGACAGTTATTTGCCATTAAGGAGACAAGATGCAGTGGGAAGAAGAGACCTGGGGCCCGTTCTTCGTACGTCGCTTACTACATCCAAGATCAAATGACACATCCAAGATCAAATCATCGCGCTAACCGTGAGCTCGCTAATCCGGTTCCCCGAACACACCT
>NW_024582589.1:328775-346184 GCF_018398535.1 Haplochromis burtoni | reverse complement strand
GGGAACCGAACGATCCAGGATCACGCGAAATCGTCAACAATCTAATCCGGCTAACCTACTTAGCGAGGTACGAAGAACGGGCCCCTGGAGTCTCTGAAGCTCAGACTCACTGTGGATGGTTCAAACAATAACAGGACGAGCCTTTCTACGCACATTTCTATTGTTGATGGCCACAAGTCCATCTTGCCAGCGCCCTGAAATTTTACTAGCAGTTTTTACCAGAAGCTTGTTTGTTTTTTCAAATATTGTATAACAAGACAGTTTTTAACTAACTGAAGCCTTTCATCGAACAAACACACACACTGGTGCTGTCTGTGCATGTTTATCAAACTGCAGAGTGTGAGAGTCTGTCACTGAGTAACGCAGCCTCAGCGTGTTTGTGCTCTCTGCTCATGTCGCCTTCATATTAAATCATTTTGGGATTTTTAAAGAAGTCATTTCAAACTGCTTTATATTCTTCACGTCAACATACGGGCCGGATATGAGGCTGACGTGATGAAACCGTTTCTTCTGGCTAGCATTAGCTGCCCTGCTAACGTGGACACATTGTTGCTAAGCAGAATAGTGACTAGCGACATCAGGTTGATGGCTCTCCATCAACTGTCTGAACTTCATGTTGTCCTTATGCTGCCCTCGTATTATAAGCTGTGCTGTTAGCATGATAGAACTACCTGGACTGCACAATCAGCTGTGAGCCTTGCGTTTTCAGGCCATGAACACAGAGTGAAGCTGAACGCATAAACTCAAAGCGTCTCACCTCCCTCATGGCGGTGGAAGACTTGGGGAAGCTCTTTCCTCCAGTCAGAAAGTGGTATCTCCTCTCAAGGGCCGACAGCCTCTCCTTCTCCTGGACAATCAAACCACGCCATTAGGAGCCAAAACAACACTTTGGGGTTATTTCGATGTGTGACGTGGTTCGTGCGTACCTTCTGGAGCATCTGCAATGTGAGCGTTCGGTCTTTAGCCAGCCGCTCACACTCCTGAGCTGCCTGCAGGCCGAGCTGGTTGGCCTGGTTCTCCAGAGCCGACACCTTCTCCTACACAAGACGACACAAAAGTCGGTGCTGCGGTTGTGCTAACGCATGGTGCACCTGCCCGTAGGTGACATGACGCGTGCCACCACTCTAGTGCAAACAGGCATTTTTCTTACGTCAGCCTCTCTGGGAACAAGTTTACGCCAATCATCTATTTTTAAGAAACGATTCACACAATCAGACTGTGATCGGTCCCGCAGCATCAGGTGTGACACAATCACAGAGGACACCAACAGGACGGTGTGTCCTCACCTTCCTCCTGGCCACGCTGTGCTGGTACTCGGCTCTCTCCTGGAGCAGCTGCTGGCTGATGGTTTCTCGCTCTTCCTCCAGGCTGCTCTCTCTCTCCAGCTGCTGAAACTCCAGGTCCTCAAACTTTTTAGTTCCTGCTTCCAGTGCCTCTCCATCCTAATCACACAACACCAATCATGATCTCACAAACAAACTCAGACATTAATGCAGTATTTTTAAAGCCATGCTCACTAAAGTGCTACCTAACAGCAGAAATGATCTCACACACCTGGGGAGCACTTTTAAACCTACGTTGGTTTTTCTGGCTGAGCTGGTGCAACATGAACACTCAAACCTGCTGTTCTCACTAAAGACTTATCCTGATGGACGCTCCCCGATCCTAAATGACGCAGCGACATTCCCATAAGGAGGGGAAGAGCAGGAGCAGGAGTCTGGTCAGGGCCTAGGTTAATTGATTAGTGAGCAGCATTATGTGAGCCATGACGAATGACAGAAGAGATGCAGATCAGATTCACACATGCAGTGGAGTGGAGGGTTGTATCACATGACCCGTGTTTGAGCTAAATGCATCCCTGGGAGGAAACGCACGCCAAAACTTTAACACCGAGGCTTCAAAAAGTCCAGAAACAAGTGTGACACACTTCCACGGAAGCTACTGAAAACCTAAAAACCACCTGTCTGCACCACTGCTGCAACTAGAAGTCTGCAAAACCTTTGGTGTTATACAGACTGGGCGTCCACAGCTGTGTGGGCGCCCACGGTCCACCTTTAGTGAACCTACACTAGCAAATATTTAGCTCGGTTAGACTTTATCATTAAAACTTAATCATCAGCACTCAGACTGTCAAAGTGTTGGTTAGGGTTTGTGGTCGTTTTATTATAAACATTGGGAGGAACATGCTTTTCTTGGCTGGTGTTTTTAATAACAGGTATCGTTATTTTCCTGCGACACGTCGTCTGCAGCTGAGTGGTGTTACAGCACAGATACCAGCAGAAATATATTTTCCCAGGTGATTCAAAAATGACCAAATTATGCGCGCCCGGACAGTTTACCGAGATTTGGCCTCAGCGTGAGTTAGACAGACGCTCTACTTTAATATATGTCAACAATCTGTATCTCTCAGGATGCGTCTTTGAGTCAGACCCATGAACTCCACTTTAAAAAGAAAAACCAACTATTTGGTGCTATAATAGCGAAGGTCGTGGGTGGGATGGACTACAGTCGGGAGCTGGAAGGATGGATGGGAGCTTCTGATCAACTGACGACCCACCCTTTTGAGCTGTTCCTGCAACTGTTCCCGCAGGGACTCGGGACAATTATGAAGCTGGTTCTTCAGCTCAGCGTAGCCCTCCTGGAGGCTCTGCAGAACCCGGCGCTCGGCCTCAACATTAGCCCTCTCCTAGAAAGACACGACACACACCCACACACAGGATGGATGGACGATAGGAGAGAAAGACAGAAACACTGCTCAAAATCCACGCCATGCAAATCAAACGCTGTAAGGTGTTAGCAACAGACACAGTCACAGATTTTAAGGCAGTCCACAGGAAGTAGCAGGTACAGCAGCTAATATGAAATACTTTAATATTTCAAACATCAATAAGCTGCACAGAAGTTTGCACACAATGTATTTGGCAGTGATTGAGCAGAGAACGTTCCCACCTCCTGGGTGCCCTTCCAATAAATACTAACCTTGCTGTTATTGGCCGTGCTGAAGCAGCAGCACATGGAAAAAGGTCCACGAGGACTCTACACAGAGTTTACAACTAGCTACGACAAAGTTACTAAATGTATCTTCTTTGCACGTCCTGCCTTGTAGTGAAATGCTGTATGTGAGTACAAAGATGCCACCTGCAGGATCGAGAACATGCTCGAACATTCCCTCCTCTGCTGGTGAAACGTCTTATTACAGGCCCAGAGCAGAACCGAGCACTACAGAACCAAAACCTACTGACCGGTCTGCTTCATCAGAGGGGGAAGAAAGAGCGCACACTGAGTGCAGAGGAAGCAGAGGGAGGATCAAGGGTTAACGATGGTGGTTAGTCAGCTGAGTGAGACTGGAGAGCACAAAGACCAACCCTAAGGCAGAAACATGCAACAGCAGACACTGAATGAGGCAAACCAAGCCTTCTATTAAGCCCTCACAGCATGGATCCTCTACGACGTCTATCAGTAATCAAGGATGCTCAGAAACACCGACAGTGATGACCCAGTGAGGGAAGACTGAAAGCACAGGCAGTGAGTGTGTCTGTGTGTGTTTAACCTCTGTGAACTGAAATAAACCCTGCAGCTCCTGATTACGGCTTCATGTACCTTGTCTTTCTCTCTCTGGATGGCGCTCTCCAGCTCGTCCAGCTTGTGCTGCAGCTGAGCGATGATATCTGCTTCGGTCTCTATCTGGTCGAGCTCTGCCTGCCTCTCGCCCTGCAGCAAGGCGCGCTCCATCTCAGCCTGGAAGGACAGCACAGCGACACACAGTGGGTCCAGCGGGCTTTGAGACGAGCATCATCATAGCGATGCTGCTCTTTCTTAGAACAAACGTTATGAAAAGATGCTGGATGTCACCAATTCCCATCAGCATCATCCACTGCTCTACCTCCTGTTTGGACTCTTGGAGTTGCTGCTCCAGTTCTGTGAGCCGGGTTTTGAGCTCATCGATCCGAGCCAGGACACGGACCCGCTCTTCCTCCAGGTAGCCCAGCTCCGCACGACCGCCGCTGCCTGCGCTGGAGGAGTCCTCGTGCTTCAGAGAGAAACAGAGGGGTGAAAACATAAAGCATCAATCCCGCCACAGAAGGCTCATTCATATATGTAATCATTAGGAAATCTGATAAAAGATGGAGAACAAAGGAAGACAATTAACTGAAGGCACAAGCAGAAGAAACTAGCCTCGTGCAGCATCCAGTGCAGGAATCCAGTCACAAACAGGAAAACGCAAGCAATGCTAAAGCTGATGCACTGCTTCACATTACAAAGAGAAGCTAAGTGGAGTCTATGTGAGGATGAAACCCTGATGCAGCAGGCGCACCATTTGCAGCTGCATGCAGAGACAGCATGTGAAACCAGCGTGCCCTCTGACCTGTCTGTCTCCATTGTGCAGTGTGGACGCTGCGCTGGGAGCAGGAGACGTCCTCACCTCCTGATGAGTGCTCTCTGTGCTACTACACTCCTCCTTCAGGTTCTCCTCGTCGCTCTCCCTCTGTCTCTGTGCTAGGCGGAGCATGCTTGAAGACGCCGTCCCTCCCGGCGCGTTCTCCAGACATCCCGGGAATCCCGACCTCCCCAAGCACAGCGGATCCAGGCCGGTGCCCTCTCCTTTGTTGTACTCAGCACAGAGGTTTAAGATGGTCTCTAGTCGCTGTCTCTCCTGCGGCGAGCACACAAGGAGGACATGAGATCAGGCTGCACAGGAAACAGAACAGGCTGGTAACAGACTAACAGCTTACCTGTGACGACAGACACACTGATGTGTTTATGCACACGGCAGCCAGACTGAACAGCTGCTCGCTTCCTGACTGCAAAGGTGCAACTGATATTATTCTTATAACTGATTAATCAGCTGGTTGTCTTTATAATCAACTGAGACGAACTGCTGCTGACTTTGACCTTCGACCTCTTTACAACAGGCTAAGCTGCTGGGGCCTCCCATGATGCACTGCTTCGTCTTCACTCACCCTTTTTCACTGTGTTTACACACAGCTCCGTGCTATTACTTTATTATTATTAACCTCTGCCTCTCTTCCACAGCATGTCTTTATCCTGTCTTCCTTCTCTCACCCCAACCAATCACAGGAGATGCCCCGCCCCTCCCTGAGCCTGGTTCTGCTGCAGGTTTCTTCCTGTTAAAAGGGAGTTTTTCCTTCCCACTGTCACCAAAGTGCTGCTCACAGGGGGTCATATGATTGTTGGGTTTTCTCTGCAGATCCTGTTACTGTAGAATCTCTATGGTCCAACATAAAGCAGCTTGAGCTGACTGCTGTTGTGATTTGATCCTATATGAATACATTTAGATTGAATCATTGACTCACAGACGTGAAGCACAGACAAACTATCCTTCAGTCGGTAGCCGTTAAGAAATTTGTCCTAAAACTCGGAAAATTCTACAAAACTATTGTCATCATCTGCGAGTCGCCCGACTAACTCACCAGACCGGCCCTGTGGTCTGACTGGTTCACCTACCAGTACATGGAACCTGGAACAAACTGGTGCCAGTTAGCGTTGTAGCCTTGCAGTCATTAACCATCTCAGTTGTGTTTTGTGGATTTTAGGATGTTTTTAAAATAAGCCGAGCAGGCCCCGCTGTGGTGTAACTGTCAAGTCTTTTTATAGTTCTTCATGTGTCCCATGAGTCTCTGTGGTGCACAAACACGGTCCATGGATCCACCTCAGCTAACAAGTTAGCACTCCACCGCCATTCAAAGATGGTCGTGTCTAAATTAGAAAGGAACAACTGCAAAGGTCCACAGTGGGTGGCATTGCTGTGGCTGCAGCCTGTGAGCACAGGCTGGGTGGTAACATATTAAAATGAACACAGTACATAATGCAGTCCACTTTATTTTTGAGCTCCCCGGCCTTACAGTAAACAGCTAGCACTGCTTGAAACAACCTCTCTGTGGCAGTCAGCTGTCACTGTGTGGGGTCAGGTCACCCACCCAAATATCTACTGCTGTGGAAGCCCTCTGCTGCAGACGAGGGCGGCAGCCGGCAACAAAACACCAACCAGTGTTTCAAAATCTCCAACCAATCTTTTACCAGAAACTCAGTGACACACTTTGTGTTCTTGTGATCTCATTCGGAGCCGATCTGGAACACTCGGCAAGCCGAGCAGTTTCAGCCACAGTAATGAGCTTTGGTGCGTCTTTCCCCCTCATGCTGCAGTATGAGCATCTGCACGATTAGGAGCTACAGCCCCCCCGTTAGTGTTAACCTGGAATCTGGGACCAGCTTAGCTTGTAACTGAGTGAGTGGGAGTACGAGACCCCTCTGGGCTGTGCAGCAGTGCTGTACGTTCACCAGAAAACTTCAAACCAAAACCTACACCAGTCCTCCCACTCAACATCTGCTTGAATCTACACAAAGGTTAGATTGTTCGGGGTTCATAAGCTGTCTGACTGCAAGCCAACCTGGATGAGGAGCAGCGTCACACAGTCTTCCACATAAATCAGCTTCAAACTGGGCCTAAGATGCTCTCAATCAGCTGTGGACAGATTTCTGTGAATCCCATTTTTCTGGGCTTGTTTCACAGAAATCGCCCACTTGTGTCCAAGTCTGTCTGCAGACATCTTTAGCAGCTCTGAGGCGTCTCTGAGCTGGCTGAGAAGGACGGAGGTGGTACAGCAGGTCAGTGTGTTAATTAGAGCCCTACATGTCCAACACTCATGTCCCAGCCGGACACAGTCACAGCAGCACATTTACAACATGGAGAGCTTTTCATTTGGACCAGCAAATGACTAAGAAGGACGTCCCAAGTTTAATCAATGCAAAAGAACTTCTCCCACTATTAATCTGAAACTGGTTTTAAAAATCTGATGTTGGGAAAAGGGTTTACTTGCTCTCATGATGGACACATAAGCAAAATCAGACAAACACCAAGTGCCAACAGCATGGCTGAAACACAGACTTAAAGAGTCTCCGACACGCCGTAACATCACGCCGTTCCCCTCCACGCTGACAGGGCTGCAGATGATGGAGGACCTCCACAGCAACGTCCACGGAGACCATTATAAACAAGCATCCATCAATGACACTCAGAGGAAATAAAACCCACTCGCTACATAAAGGGAACAGTACGAGCCTAGCCACAAAGGCTAGCTGTAGCACAGAGTACTGCTAAACATGTATTTGCAGCCGGCTCTGGCTCCCGTCATTAGAGGTCAGCTGCTTGGTATTTATAATCAGATCCTGATGTCTCAAAGTAAATGAGGCCATTGCACTGTTACAGTAACTACACTAACGAGTGCATGTGGGTGAAGCTCCTGATTTTACATGTCAGCTTTGTGATGATTTTCCTGAATCAGTCTGGTATCTCAGGTCCTCGCCTGTACGTGTCACAGTTCTGCTGCTGCACACCTGACTGTTAGTCTCACGTGTTCTCAGACATTTGTGCTTCGTAGCGTCTGTCCTGTGTATGCTGGCTCACGGGGAACCTCAGTGAAGTTATTCACGTGTCAACCTTCATCCTGTGACTCAGGTAAAGGATCATAGTCCAGGGAGCCGAGCCTCAAATAGATTTTTTTATACATCTAAGCGTTTCTATTTTAGTGAATGCTTAAACCTGCCTGTGTGCCCTGCCGCGTCACCAGGACACACAAAACAAAGTCACAAATCTGACACCACCAACAATGTGACCATCACAGACACAGCTTGTACTGGTCACATACTGGAGGAAAATCAACCAACATCTGCAGGAGGCAAACTTTCCTTTCATGATGACAGATGTGAGTCTCGCTGCTTTTCTACACATTTCACAGCAAATTCACGACTTTGATTCATAAACTGCAGCTTTGATAATCTGCTTAAATGTGCCAAAGCTGCAGCATCAGATCGGTGTGCATGCAGTCTAAGTCCCACACGTGAGATTTTTAATGGAGCGTTGGTGCTGGGTCAAGTCACCCAGACTCCAACCACGGGGGCTGTGAAGGACGTCTCCAGCCTGCACCCACCCTATCGGTCTCACCTACTGGCTGGATTAGCTGGATTAAAGCGTTCTGAGGCCGGTGCTGCTGGTTTATCCTTGTAATGTGGCTGTTTCAAGCAAAAGCCGAAAAACAAAGGTTTTTCAGGGAGTGTGTTGTCTACAGGATTACTGCAGATTAACTATCGCTCTAAATTTCTTAGACAAGAACCTCATGCGTCGCTGAGATCTGTGTAGTGCTACAGTAAAGTTGAAGCCAGCAGGTACCAGGAGGAAACAGCTGGCCTAGTTTGGAACAAACAGTTTCCAAATCGGACACGAGCACTAATAACACTCGTATTTGTTCCATTTAGAAACCAAAGCATTAGAGCCACTGTGTGACTTTACAGTGGACCATGTCCTGGACTAACAGGAGGCGTTACGTCTCCACACAGGCCAGGTAGGTGTGGGAAACCTTTCCCATATGAATGCAATCCCCATTTAAAAACTGCACGTGGGCGTGGCTGTAGCTCAGGAGGTAGAGCAGGTCATCTACAGGTCATCGAGAGGTTGGTGGTTTGATCCCGGTCTACGTGCATGCTTGATGATCTGAAACAAACATGGCAGTCAGCTGGGTTACAACCCACTGGCAGAAACGCTGACGCTGTGCTGTGGGTGGCCTGATGTCCTGTAATCTGAGGCAACAGTGAGAGGAAGGAGGAAACAAACAGGAAGCAGTTCATGTCTTCTGGCGAGGCACCACGCGTTTACTCCCACTGAAGCATGTTTGTGTGAGAGCTCTGTGTTAGTTTACCATGTGGCCCCAGCTCCTCCCTCAGTAATGAAACTCCTGTAACAGTGTTGCTCTGAGCAGTAACAACGCTGTTCCCACATGTGCACAGAGCCACAGCCTCACTGTTACTCTGTACCATCCTCATCCTCCCAGCAGTCGGCATGGCTTCCTCACGTCTCCCTCTCTCCCAGGAGAGTCGCCGTCTCCTGTTTTATCCTCATAGCCTTTAATGTTCCTCCCTCCTCCTCCCCCGAGCGCCCCTGGGCCTTCCCCTGCCCGAGTACCTTTGATCAGAGCGGTTACTTTTAAAGCGTACGGCCACGCTCAACCTACGTCACAGGCGTAAACACAAGCCTCACATGCACAGGCTCTGCAGGGTAAACTGGGAAAGTTCAACAAAGCCTTATTCTCTACATATATCTGCAGGCGGGGTGGGCGAGGAGTCGCACTCGCCTTCTCCGTAACGGTCTACAGAACAAACGCCATTCATCATCACAGCCTCGTGGTTTCAGCTCCCAGAGGAGGAACAAACAGACAATTTCTTTTTATGCTCGTTTCTCTGTCCTGGCTGAACGCACAAACAGGAAGAGCTGTTTAATAAAGCTGGTGGTCCTCAGTGTGGAGTCACTGGCACCCATCATCCAATCAAACTACAGGGCTGTTGCTCGTAGAGGGGGGGGGGCTAGCATTTAAGCCGCCGACGCCTCCTCTTTGAGTGGCGTCCAAGGCCTGAGGCCACTTCTTAAAGTGAGGACCAGGTTCCAGTTATCACGACAAACGCTTGCAGCATAGAGAGGAGAACATCAAAGGCGAGATGCAGCGATTAAAGGCGAGATGCGAGTCACGTTCTCTAAACACTGCTGGGAGACCATAAAGCAGGCTTACGGCTTGATTGTTACAGGATGGAGATAACGCCGAGTGTGCAACACGTGCAGCCCATTACATCAGCTCTGTCAACTTAAACAATTTGCTACGCGTAAGAAATTAAATATCAATACCCGCCCGAGAAGCTGCTGGGTGCAGCAGTCAAACGGTGTGGCTGGAGGAGATTTAGTTAACGTAGGAGCCAAACAGCTGCACCGTGGAGGATGCACACAGCAGCACAAGGCTCTGCTGCACCTTCCACGTTGCAGGAAGACACCTGTGGGTTCTCTCAGGTAGGATTCAGAGCAAGGGGCCAGGCTGCTCTGACAGCCGAGGAGGCAGCCGGAGATGCTGCTGCAGTTTGTGTATGATAGCACAGGTATACATGTTTTGGTGCTAATAATAACGGGGCTTGGTGTGAGCCTGACAGGAGTCTAACACCAGCATCTCCTCTGTCATTTATCACCAACTAGCACATGTAGATGCAGACTGCTAAGCAGGCCTACGAGCTGCAACACACTGATTTCAGCTCCAGGTTTCGTGCACAGTGAAACCTTTTCTCTGCTTTACTGCATGCATTTACAGTGATGGGACGAGGTCGCTCACACACGTAACCAGTCTGTGGCATCACCCATCTATAACACCTGAGGGGTCCACATGGGCGGAGCCAGACGCACAGCATCGACCGGCACCAAGCTCAGCTCCCTCAGCACTTTATCACTCCGTCACATAAATATGGAACAGCTCACTTGTTTGTTGTTAACCAAACATCTGTTAGAAACTTCCTGTTTGCTCTGTAAGAGATTATAGTGTTGGTAACAGCACAGACTAATACACCGACGGTGTCTGAAATGTAGCTTAGCGCTAACATGCATTCCTTACCACAGGCGTGAGCACTGAGAGCAGGGCTCTGCCTCTGCTTCAGCACAGACCCCACATTTCCACACAGTCCAGGTTTATGGGATCGTTCCATAACGGGGATTAAAATCACATTTCCCAAACTCCACACAAATAGTCTGAGAGCACCGAGCTGTAACCACATGCAGCCTCTGAACAGTGCTACTATTATCCCTCCGACAGGAAGCGTGAACATCAGCAGCAGCAGTTACCTTCATGAGAGCTGCCATGCTGTTGAGAAAGACCGGCTTCTCTCTAGCCAGAGCCAGCAGGTACACCATGGCCTGCTCCCTGCGCTGAGCACCCAGCAGAGGGGAGGTCCTGCTGCTGCCGCTCAGCATGTGGTAGTGGTCCATAGCTGCTCTCTGCGCGCCTCCTGGTCGAGCGACTTTGGGACCGACGAAGAGCGAAGCCTACCCTCCACTTCAGAACCCTCAGCCTCTCAGGTCTTGTGAGAGGTGGAGTTAGAGATCATAACATGCAAGGACTTCCTGGAGTGGGAGGAGCCCTGCTGGGTAGTTCTAAGAAAAGCAAAGGGGCTAACTCTGCACATGAAGTAGAACTTTATCCTGAAATAGGCCATGTTCACGCCCATGACTGATGGTCTTCAGCTGTTAGATACACTCCTAGCTGTAGATATCAGGGACAGAGCGAGCTTTGAAGTGCTCCGACTGTTCTCCGCACTGGCTTCGAGTCCAACTTCTGCTAATTATTTCTCTTTTGGCTGTTTAATAATGAAAGCAGCGCCTTTGAAGTGCTTTGTGCTGCTTTAAACGCTCAGCAGAGGCACATTAAAAGCCTCCAAACAATTTCACTTCATGATATCAGGAGCTTCCAGGAGTCTGCTCCAGGAGGAAGACCACGTTGGATGTGTTGGAGCACCATGCTGCAGTGATGAGCTGATTCATGCATGACAGAAACACGAGTCTAGAGTTGTTTGGGTTACTTTACTACATATGGGTGCAGCCTGTACCTGCTGCCTGCTTCTGTGTGCAAGGACTGACTTATTGTGTTTCGACATAAACTCAATATTTTGAGAGCGTTGATCATTTTTCACTAACCACATTATAAATCCAGGCTTCGCTTATATCACATAACTCCCAATGCTGCGGTCTGCATGACTTCTTCAGCTGCAGATTTGTCCAAACGAGGCTGTTACAGTTCAGACTGAATCATTATTTTGGTCCATAGTGGAGACTTCTACTTTTTTAGGTCAGCAGCAGGCTGGAGAGGAAGTGAGGTTTGGACTTTCAGCTGGTCCTTTCAGGGCTCACCTCATCGTCTGCCTCCACCAACCTTCAATACATCCATGAACCTTCTCTGTGCTGCTCCTCGTTTCCTTTTGCAGCCACTAAACGCCTCGAGCTTCCCAGCCTGCTGAAACCAGTTTACCCGTCTGACCTTGTACGTCACAGCAGGTCATGTTGTAGACGTCCTCCAGTCACAAACAACCCTCGACACTCACCTCCACCCTGCACGCTCTTCTTCATGCCCTCAGGTGTTTGCACCATCGCCCCAGACACCACTGATGGTCGAGTCTGTCATCCAAACTCATAACTGAAAGTCAAATGTAATTGGCTGCCTGATGTAAACATCCCTCATCTTCTTCTCCATTTATAATTCCAGCTGCATCATCAGATCTCAGGTTTATACATTTTTATTACGACTCGTCTAACGTCCTGCAGGCGGTTTCTGCGGACGCTGGTGCAGCTGAACCAGCAACATCAGCATTGCCCCGCCCCCATCAAAAATCTTACATTTAGATAATATATGCTCATGTTTTCCTCACAGCTCTGTCTTTATGCATTTCATTACAGACATTCTCATTTTCAGCACTTCTGAGCAAATTTGCATTTCAAAGGGTTTAAAGAGTGAGTGAGTCGTGTGGAAGCTGCCGGTCAGCATCACCAGCAAAGAGTCTGAACAGTAGCATGGCGCCCTCTAGTGGACAGGCCAGCAAACAGCAGCCGAGCAGTTCAAACTTCTTTTTCAAACCGTCCCCTGCTGCGTGTCCTCTGAGGGCCAGACAGCACCGTGAACACAATGCTGTGTTGGTGTGACACGGTGCCCTTGACCTAATCTGCCTCTTGTTTGCAGCAGCGTCGTTGGTGCCGTCTCCAGACTGGATTACTGCAGCTTTCCTTTGGATGGGTGGGGCAACAGATTTATGGCTGTCCCAGATAAAGAGTGGTCTTATCTGTTCAAGCACATCTATCCTTTCCTGTTTCCCGGCCCCGTCTGATTTTCTAGCAGAGGAGCTGGAATCACAGTAATCTGCCTGGCCACAGTAAACATGCAGACGGGCAGCTTGCTGCTACAGTCTAAATATTTACTGTGCAGTGAATTACACAAAGCTGCGATTCTGCAAACGCTCCCTTTGAGAAACGTCTCCCTGCCGGTCAGAGGGTTCATGCAGTCTAGGTGCAGGATATATTTGGCAGCCTAGGTGGGCAGGTTTACTGTCCCACAGTAGCTGGACATATTTGGTCGTGTCGTGGGAGACGACGGTCACATACGCAGAGCGCGGGTATATTTGGGGCACTAATCCTTGTGGACGACGGCAAAGACACCAACTATGCAGGAAACCCTCCCCAACACCTCAGATGGAATATGAAGGAAAACGTGGAGGAGGCAGACTGGGACAGGTTGTTGACAGCAGTTTCTCAGAGTTCAACCTCCTTTTAAACTCCACGAAATCAAATCTCTGCCTGAGGCAAAGTCCTCACAACTCGAGGCCCATCGCTGATATTTCAAGGGCAGGTCAAGAGAAGAGAACTCAAGTCTAGAGAGAGTTGTACATCTGAGAAAAAGGATTCATCAAAGATGCATTAAGCATCGACCTTTATCAACCTCCGGGAGCAACCAGGAGGGATTCCAACAACAGATTCACTCTCCACAGGACTCTGGCTAAGGATGGCCCCCACCACACCGATCTGAAGCGAGGTAATCTGAGTGGAAGTCACACACAGAGTCACTGTGCAAAGTAAACTCTGCTCAGAATAGCAAGCGATGAAGTCGTACTTGCTTTTTTGTCCTTTGCTATTCTGGGTTGAGAGAGAGCTTTTTGCAGCTGCACCTGCTTTACGCCCTTTCAAAGTAAGAGCGGGTGCACAGTGGCCTGGTTCAGCCCATTTCATTAATAAACAATCCTCAGCACAAAATACCGCGTCTCCGAACTAAACAGGCCTGACGGGACCGTCTTTACTGATAACGAAGTGCAAATCTGCCGAGGATGAAGCACTCGGGCACTCGCTTCGTGCCAACTGTGTTTGCCAAGACAGCGTGTCAGTCAGACGGCCATGTGGAGAGAGCAGCGCCAGGCCGGACAGCCTGGATCAGACGGGCTCGGTCATTAGAGAGGGCTTACCGCCAGGCTCCAAAGGCTAGCGACAACCAGCTGAATTAAAGGCTGTTTAAAGAGTTTCCCCTTCGCTCGTTACTGGCATCAAAGTATGCATTACTGCCCACAGCTGACAGAAACCTGTACCTGCACTCTCTGTAAGTGCTCGCCTTTTTACACTTGACTTATTCCAACCAGGGTCTAAAACTCAAGCATGGAGCAATAACGTAATGTAACAGCTCACAAACACGTACTGACAGGCTCAAACATGCAACAGTGTTAGAGCGTCACCAACACACCTCCGTGGTACGACCCACGCAGCAAAGGGTTGGAGGACAGTAAACGCATCCATCACACAAACTGATCGGAAACCTGGATCCCTCCAAGTCTGGCTTCCTACTTTTACTTCCAGGTTAGGGATCACCCCACCCTCGGGGTTACGTCCCATGACAAGTTCACTTTTTTGAGCACAGCGTTAAAAAATGTGCGCGGTCAGCGTCGCTGTGAGCTCGTTACAGAGGAGCTCCTCCAGAACCTCAGCTCAGTGTGGATGAGCCTGACGTAGAGCTGGGCGATAGGACGATAACGATGTGTGTTGTCAAACGGAAGAACCACAGAAGCTCCGTAGTGTGAAGGTATTTCTGCTATTTCAAGTCAAACAGAGCAGCTGCACTGTAAATGTGCCAAAAGCAAGTCTGGAAATACAATAAAGCGGTGCAGCTCAGTCTCTGACTGCAAGCGCTGATTCGTCATTTGGCTTTTGTCAGACTAAAGTAACTGTTAAAACTGCTTGAAAAGCTCAGCTATACAACAAGGAGAGATTGAGAATTTCCTTTTAGTTCTCAGTTTATTTGATATTGACAAAAGTTAGTCAGTTTTGTCTGTTCTTCTGTAAAACAAACTAAGATTTATTTTTAGAATTAATATTTTGTTTCTAAGTGGAATTGACAGTTTAGTCTGTTTCGTTTGTTCTATTTTGAAACTTAAACGCTTTAGCGGCTGCCTTTTGTGTAGTTTGCAATATTTGCCTTTATTTATTGAAAAAGTCTCGTGTTCCTTAAGTACATCTACCCTGTTGAACTTATTATGGGAAATAAATATTTAAATCAAAACAAGCTGCTGATTATTTAACATTTTACTTGTGAGCAACGGCACATTTAAATCTTACAAATATAGTTATTTGGCTGATATCGTGATAGATATCACCTGAAATGAAAAAAACATCGTGATATGAAGAAATCTCATATCGTCCAGCTCTAGCCTGACACAAACGCTGAATAACTTAAGTGTCACAGGAATATCAGTGGACGCTTTACTCTGGAGATCTTCCAACACGAGTGCCATGGAAATTCGAGGACACTCAGCAGAAGGGCTCCTTCAGAGGAAAACATGTTCAACTCCAGCGCGTGGCTGAAGCACCATGAAGAGGCACAGAGCCTTCAGCTGAGCTCTTCTAAACACTTTCAGCTGCTTCTCTGAGCTTTACTTTTGTAGATGTGAAACTGAAACAGCCTCAAGATCAGAGTCATGTCTGTTACTTTGGGAAAGAGACTGTAAAAGATGATCCACCAAAGAAGAAGACCAAATGATCAGTAACCTCAAAGATGACGGATGGATGGATAAATTAAAGTGCGTACTCCAACGTCAGACCGATGAACCTGTGAGTTCTTGATATGCTGATTAATAAACTTTCTGACAGTTGTTCTCAAACCAGACCAGATGCTGAATGGCACAAAAAGACACTGGAGACAGAACTGCACCTGCACAAAGCTGGAGAAGGGAAAGCACGTCATTGTGCAGGTGCTGTTTGTAAGGTCAGAAATCTGCAGTCAGCTGAGACTGAAGAAGCCACCTGGATGATGACGAAACGTTTCTCCCACTGAAAACAACCAACTTCCTGGTCCTCCTGTTCAGGTGACGTCTGCTCTGAGAGTGCTGAACTTCAGATTCACCACACTACGACTGCCTACCATCAATGTGTTTTCACTTAAACAAGCAGCTGTTTGTTATGTGCGTTAAAGCTATATAACAACGTAACAGTGCAAATTCCTCGCTGACGGTTTAACCAAAAGGCATTTCCAGTGGAGACTGGCCGACATATCCTCAGCATAACCATGTATAACATCCACAAAACTTAAAAAGAGGTTATACACACACAATACGGTAACATTATGTTGAAGCACAGCACGTATCACTCCGCCAGGCTCCGCCTACGACACCCGTAACGCTCCAACAATCCATCAAGCGGCTTCGTAGCTCAGCAAAGTCGTACTGAAACGTTTTTGACAGATTTTTGAGCGCCGTGGACATAAACTCTGTTTGCTAATAACGACAACCCGCTCGCATCCTCTACCAAAAAATGTGCTTTGTTGTGTATCTGATGGACGAAAGCCAAACCAGTTCCACACCACTGAAGCTGCAGCATTTTCACAAACCAGTTCTGGTTCATCCGTCTCATTCAACGATCCGCGTTCGCCCTTCTTATTCTTCTTATTCTGCGTCGCCCCCATGTGCGTATGCAAACAAAGGCACTGCGCATGCGTGTGTTACCCATATTCTACAACATTATACCAGTATTACAATGAAAGGTGTGATATGGCCCAGCCCTACCTTCAGCTACGTCTCATGGTCTTCATTACATTCAACAGGGAAACTTAGAGTCACCTGTTACTGTCTTCTACCTGTGTACACCAACTGTGACCAAAGGTTTGAGAGAGTTGGGTGAAAGAGCTCCACTGAAATTCAATATGTTAGTCATTATTATTAAAGACATAAACATGTTTTTATGGTCTGCACTAGTTTTCCTAGTGTTAGTGGACTGAGGTCCTTTTCAAGTATCTGACAGGTCTCCAGAGATGATCCCTTCCTGGTCCAACTGCTTCCACATTAAAATGACTTCAGAGCCACATAAGTGTGAAAGTCTCCTGCATGTACGCAGCCACACTATGAATCTGTGCACAGCTGCAGTCTCCCAGCAGCCTCTGAGCTGTGTGCTCCTGTTGGTTTCACAATAAGGCTGCTTTCTCCTGAACACACTGTGCAGGCTCACTGTTCACATAACTTTGCTTTTGGGTAACCAGTTGTGTGAATGAGAGGAGGCTGTGTGTGAAAGGCTTTGAAACACACGCTCACGGGCAAGAAGAATCTGTCATGACAGTGAGTCGACTGTGACTAATTACAGGCCCTGCAGCTCCACGCCCTGCCTCCTCACCGAGTTCAACAAATGCAACAACATAACGAGCTGCTGAGGAATTCAGCCTGTCAGAGAGCCTCTGTTAGCCTCCTGAAGGCCTTATTTACATGACTCGGTTATGTGCTCGCCCTCATACGCTACGAGCCGTGAGCCCATATCTAATGTCAATATTGTCTGTGTGTCTGGAAGTTGCACAAGGTAAAGGTTGTAGAAAACATAAGGAGTGTCTGACCGTGGTGTGTGAAGGTCAGCAGGTTGGTAACAGAGACGTGAACAACGTGAATTTGATTTTTTTCATCCTTTGGACAGTTTTCATGTCTCAGAGAGGCGACGAGTCTCTAACATTTACGTCTCTGATCAGTGATTTCCAGTGTTGGGACTAACGTGTTATTAAGTAACGCGTTACAGTAACTACGTTATTA
>NW_024582589.1:296155-319140 GCF_018398535.1 Haplochromis burtoni | reverse complement strand
CGTGTGTAATTTACGTTGAGTAGGCTAACCACGTTATTACATTAATGCACGTAAGGTGAACTAGCAAACATCATCATAGCTACATGCGGCTGTCTTCTTGTTTGATGGCAGATACTCCCTTCACCCTGGCCAAAAAGGCTAAAATGACCAAAGAAAAACTGGAAAACAGTTAAACATGAGAGGGTTTAAGTTTGTGTTTTTTCCATTGTTTAAGCACTGCTTCCAGCCAAGAGTGATGCCATATATGCCACATAGCTGCAGAAAAGGCTAACATTGTTATCTTTTTACAAAAACCAGCTGAACATGAGAGGTTTTTGGACAAAGTTTGTGTTCTCCATTCTTTAAGCACCGGTTCGAGCACCGTTTAAGCACCGGCACCGTTTCAAAAGTACCGATTTGGCACTGGTATCGGATAAAACCTAAACGATACCCATCCCTACTCGAAACGGACTCTAGATCAGATATGGTCACCACGGGCACAGCAGCACCATCTACACGCTACTGTGGATAAATCCACTCCCAGTCCTTACACTATAGTCCCTTTGCTCCTTACAAACTGTTGGTTGGCCTGCCATTTTTATTCATTCGGGTCCAGACTCGGGTCCAGACTCGGGTCCAGACTCGGGTCCAGACTCGGGTCCAGACTCGGGTCCAGAAGCCCCCCGCTGCTCAGGACAAAAACGCAGCGTTTTGAAAACGCTCTCCAAAGCAGACACATTTGAAACGGTGCTATCGTGTCAGTGTGGACAGCGAAAACTGAGACTTTTTGAAAACAATGACACATTTTAGTCATGTGATGCAGTCATGTGACCAATTAAACTAAGATAGTGAACGGTATTATACTGCAGTTGTTTTGTTTGCTCTCAGGTTTGTCAGCCCTAGTATTCTCCCTGGCTTTTGCACCTTTGTACTTTTGTGTTACTCGCAGCAACAACTCCACCTCGTTGTTAGTCCATGTAAAAAGCTCGCTGCTTTTCCTCAACATTTTGCCGACGTTTCAAAGAGCAGCAGACAGGAATGAGACCGGCCCAATCTTCTTGCGTTTCACGCATGTGCAGGACTGGAACGTGAGCGTTTTGGGCCGTTTTAATGTGGACGCACAACTCTGTGAAAAGGACAAAACGACAGTGTGGACGCCGAGCGGAAGCATCGTTTTCACATCTATCCAGGCCAGCGTGGACGCAGCCTCAGTTATTTTAATGAGGTCTTCGTACTGAAACTAAACTTCAGATGTACATGTTTAAAACAGCGGCACTGTTGGCTCACACAGTGAATCCTACCTGACCGCTCAAAGATCGATGAGCAGCCTAACAGCACCAGAGCCTTTCATGGATATATACAGTAAAAAATATTTTACTATTATTTTGATATTTTTAAAATGCAGTTTCACCCCAAACAAACACTTGATCGTCGTAGGGAGACATGTTGGCGTAACTAACCAGAACCTGCCGTGGTGCGCTCTGCAGGACCTCTGAGCCTGTAGAGGTTTAAACAGTCTCAGTGTGCAGATCTGATGCTGCCCCCGTGTCTCAGTGGGAGGTACAGGATGTGACCTGGCACGCAGACGGAGGGCACGTTGTCTCAGGCCATCCTACTCGGTCGATGTCACTCTGTCTTTAGCTTATAAAAAACACCCGTCTGTAATTACACGCCTTCTCACGCAGGCACAAACACACACAAAGGCTTTTTAAGGACGATTTCCATTCAGAGCGGCAGACAAGTTCAAGATGTCTACGGCGCTCCCTCGGCCCCCTCTGCTCAGTTTAGGAAACAACAAACAATGCGGTTGCTACGGGGCCCCGTGAGCCCCCCGAGAGAGACCGCATGTCAGCAGCAGTCTGGACAGCCAACGGCCAGGCTGCAGACAGTTTGCAAGCAAACACGCAGACCATGCAATCGGTGCACCGTGCTCCTCCTGCAGGACACACACATTAGAG
This sequence comes from Haplochromis burtoni, assembly GCF_018398535.1. Classification (NCBI taxonomy): domain Eukaryota; kingdom Metazoa; phylum Chordata; class Actinopteri; order Cichliformes; family Cichlidae; genus Haplochromis; species Haplochromis burtoni. Next base: position 317,203 of record NW_024582589.1, on the reverse strand, counting down.
ATAGCCGAGAGTATCTGCAGCACTTCCTCTGCTGATAATCACACTCATGAAAGAGCTTCAGCCACTTTCTCTCTCACTGGGAAGATCAGATCTGTGCTGTAAAAGTTTGACACTAATCATTCATGAATCTCTAGACGGTTCTCTGGAACGAATAATTAGTTAATAAAGTAATGAAAATGCCTGACAGTCTTAAGCCCAGCGGGACTATTTCACAGGTTGAAGGCCAGCGGGGAGACACTGAACCTCTAACAGTTACTACTGCTCACTCATCTTCTCGTCTGCAAGGACCACGGAAATTAGATTGTTCAGGAAATTCATATGAAACAAGTGAGCTGGTTTGTTCAGCCTGTAGAGGTTTAATGCAGTCCCAGTGTTACACCATCAGCTGATGAGCTAACGAGTTCATTAATACAGTGCGTCTGTCATCACAGTTTGTGACTTTAGGCCTTTGAAAAGTCTTCTCCATGAATTAAAGCTACTGAATTAAAAAAAGAGGATTACAAGATGAAAACCGTAAAAGGATCTGTCAGGATTATCAGCAACAACTCAGCTGGAAGAAAAGTGTGCAAACACTAATCAGCTGACATGGCGCATCCATAAGCTGTTTTTTAAAGACCGCTGAGTAACAACGGCACATCCCCGCTGAGGTACGGTCCCGACTCACCAGCCTCTCCATCTCCTGCTCGCGGAGCCTCTCCTCTCTCTGTCGTCGGTGGTACTCCAGCAGATCGTCCTCATTGTCGCTGATCTCTGTGATGCTGTTCTTCCTCTCCCTCATACCGGGGTGCGGTCTCCCTGCAGACATCTTTCTGTGGGTCCTTGGGCTGGCTACAGGAGAGGAACCCGGCAACGAGCCCAGACTGTAAGCAGGCGACAAGGAATTCCCAAAGCTCGCTTTCCGTACCCCTCCACCCCCGACGCTGCCCTCCGTCAACAACGAGGTAGGGGATGGGCTGCGAGCTCGGATGCCTCTGCTGCAAGTCTGCTCCTCTGACTTGCGCCGAAGTCTGGGGCTCTCTGGAACAACCTTGCCCAGATTTGAGGGGCTGTCCAGAGTCCTCAGTGGGTTCACCGTGCCCGGAAGTGCCCCTGGGAGAACTGGAACCCCTCTGCGAGCCAAGGAGGGGCTTAAAGGTGGCAACTCTCTCATACTGCTGCCTGCTCCACCGCCCCCGTTCACCTCCACGTTCCTTCGGGCCAAGCGAGGGCTTTCCGGGGGCTGCAACGAGCGCGGATGCTGCTGGAGAGGTGATCCTTGGATTATGTGGACGATGGGGTCCAGGGGAGGCTGGAACGCTCTGGTGGGTTGAGAAAGCTGCCTGGAGGGGCTGGAAGTGAGAGAGCGATCGGCCAGAGGGGCGTGCTCTCTGAAGGGGCTGGCAGATCTTTCTTGGAGCACTGTGGTAGTCTTGGTCCTGGGGCTGGAGGGCGACGGGGATGAACAGGTCGGAAACTTGGGTGTGGGCCTGGGGCTACTTGGCACAGTGTTTCTACCGCTAAGAGATTCACTGGAGGACAGAAGGGGGGTCTGCCGAGGGCTCTCAGACCCAGCTTGGCACAGTCCTGTGTGGCTTGGCTTGGGGCTTGGAGGAGCCTCCGTTAAGACCTTTCGCGGCAACCTGGGGCTTTCCTGAACCTTTTGGCTCACCCCACTGCTGCTGAAGTTAGGCAGTATGGTCCGTGGCTGGGGTACCGGCGGAGGCTGGGCGGTGAAATTGTAGCTAGAGGAGCGTACAGGCACTGGCGGCAGAGAAGAACTCTGGTCCTGGGGTCCTCCACTAGGAGATGGACTGGTAAAGCTTCCACTGCTGGCTGCTGAGGGGGAGGACAGTGGAGAAAAAGGAGGCGATGTGTTCTCATAGCTGGACCCCACAGACATGGCCCCTGGGCTGGTAGGAGGCGATAACAGATACCGGCCCCCTCCGTTGACCATGGGCGACAGAGGAGAGTGAGCTGCGGACTGGCCTCCGGGAGGCTTCATGGCGTCCGATGAAGAAGGCTGAGGGTCATCCATGACTAGAGAATCCATGATCTCCTGGAGGTCCCTCTCAATAGAGCTGACGATAGCGCTGTGCTCGGATTGGACTTTCTCTCCAGGAGCTGGGGGACACTGGGCTGCACTGGGCTGGCGATTCCCATTGACCAAGCTCTCTGTGTCTAGAGGGAAAGCAGAGAGAATAAAACAGGCATCAGACAGGTATTCAAACAGAGTCAACGATATCCTGCACCTCAATAACTCCCCCAGCTCCACCACATGCCCCGGCTCATTAGATATCACACAAAGAAAACATTTGCAGTGGGGCAGCGACGGCATTTTCATAATTCTAACAGCAGCAGCAAAAACAGACTGTTCAGGATACACTGTGCATCATGGCACGACTTAAACAGCAAAGCAGCAGTCATGAGGGTCCTTCAAAGGCTGACTACGACATTGCAAATCGCCATCAGTTAGCATCGCACAATGTTTTGGTTTTTTTAGTGCAAGGCAGGAAAAACAAAAGCACGCTCTCATTTGCGTGTGTACACCGACAACAGGAAAAAAACATACAGCTCTCCACAGGCTTCAGGTTCTGGTTAGTTTTGCCCTCGAGCTCAGCGGGTTTTACAAGGACTGCTGTAACCTGTGGCAGCGAGATGACTCGGGAGAGCAGAGTGACATCAAGGATCACTAAATCCTTGATGTCACTCGGCTCTCTGACCGGCACCGACCTGAGAGCACGGAGCGACGACACGGGAAGAAATGAAGCTCCAAACTAATATGAAAGACTGTGATTGGTTTCCTGCTGGACAGTCAGTGTCACTGTGTTAGATGCACATCTTTGTTCTGGGCGGTCCAACCAGCTTTAGTATAAAAAGCCTCTGTGGGTAACGAGAGTTATCCCTCACCAGAGCTTTTTAATACAACTACCTTCAATGACTATGAGAGTAACACTGTTGGATGATCTCTTTCCCCTGAACAGAAGAAGTGCAGTGACACTGTCTTCCTTTAAGAGTCTTTAACCCTGATAACGTTCCATTATTCCTGTGTGGTTGTGTCACAGCGTTCCTTACTGTGCCGAAAACATCCTACGAGCCTTAGCCCCTCCTAACTCTTCACAGCCGCACTGAAATGAAACTATTTAAAACATGTACTGCCAGACTTCCTCACCTCCCCAGAGAGCTTCACAAACTGCTGAATTCGAACCTGTTATTTAAGATGCATTCAACGTCAATTTTCCAGCCTACTGTGGAAGACAGGTAAGTACAAGGCCAGAGAAGGGATTAGTGGTGAGGGGAAAAAAGGAAGGAAGGACACACAGACGGCACTGGATAGGAGAAAATGTGCCTACATAACCCAATTACTGTATGGCCCGAAAGCAAACGTAGGACACAGGCCAGGTAATCTCATCTTAATCATCTTCCTCCAATGTCAGCACAGTAGATTATAACACCAGAAACACACAGCCACGTGGCTCTGAGGCAGGGAACACTCCACAGATCAGGTTTTATTCACCTTAAATGAGGATTATTGTAAGGTAGCGTCATCAGTGCCAACACAGAGGTAATAAAACAGCTGTCGTGTCTGAGAAGCAAATAAAAGTCAGTTTTGTGTCACAGAGGCAAATCCCATCAGTGCAAGTGCTTTAAAATACAGAAGCTTCACAAATAATACATTAGCTGTGCCTGCTCAGCTGACACCACAGCAGCTATGCCTGCTTTTTCTCTAATAACGCCAAGCTCTGCCCACGTGACAGCCTCACCACAACTGAATATGAACGCATCTGCGTGTAAATAACACGGCAGTGAAGTAACAATGCTAGTGTCACATCGACCGTCACGGATCCTGATGTGAGGAACACACAATACGGGATAAAGGCGGCCGTTTGCTGAGGGAAAGCCCGTGCAATGATGTCATGGCATACAGACCATCGCCTCCAGCGCATCGCGACAAACTTCATTTAAAAACTGGCAATTTACGCCGGCGTGTTCGCGGGTAAAGACGAGCGCCGGCTTCAACATGATGGCATGATATTTTATCACACGGAACATCCTCTGCTTTTCGGCACCAATTCCATCATATGGAAGCGCTAGCTAACAAACACACACTTGGTTCATCTGCCATTACCCATTTCTCCCCCTGACAAGAACGCCGTATCATGCTGTTAGCAAAGAAGATCAGATGTATTTAGAGGAAATCACACAGTCGTGTTTATTAATGTGATATGATCCGAATAAAGATGCAAAGTCACAGTGATTGGTTCGAGTGTGTACCGCTGCTCTAAGACGTGCACACCTTCTTAGATAAATGCACGAATGAAAAATCGACGTATTGTTAATGGAGTTTGGCGTGTGACCGCTTGGCATCACTTTTCTCAGGCGCGGAGAGCTAGGGTTACTCACATGAAGGAATAAAACTGCGCCCCGGTCAGTTTCAGTGCGGTTCACCTGCTATATGACCCACACATGAGGCCACGTCCTCCGGACAGCGCTGACAGGGCGGCTGTGGCAGAGCCCCGCCGTGTCTGGCTCCACACACACCGAAGAGACACGGAGCTTCAACGCCGCGCTGACAGTTCAGCCGGGGTGCTGGGTACCGCTGCGGACCGCCGAACCGCTGGCGTCAGGTTACGCGAACAGTAACACGGCATTTCCGGTCTTGACTTTCAAAGTAAAGCTCTATTAGCGTCAAGGGAACGTGCCACTGTTGAGAACATTTTCACTATTAAGGCCGATTTTAACTGAATATGAAAGTCAATAAAATACCTTAGAAGTGCAGTTTTACAATTAAACCCAGTTACGAAAAACAAATCGCTCTGAACTCCTGGTGACAGGCATTTATTTTATTTTGAAGGTACATTTGTATGACTGACCGTGTCGTGGTTTACTTAACGAAGCTTTTCCTGCCCGCAGTGATGAACCACTGCGAGATTTGCGAGCAGTTTGTCACGGCAGCACATTTTATTGTTCGTCACTGTTCTCTGTGTCAATAATGCAGTTTAGATGCGACCGAGGAGAAAGTATTAAAACGGCCCGTGTCCACGTTAAAGCCAGGGATGGCGGTGAGAGAGCGATGCAGCTTATTAGTTTACCCAAACAAGACGAACCTCAAAAAGATCAACTTTGGGACAAAAGTCAGAAATGACAAATATCCCTGTGCATCCACCGTCTGTCTGAATATCTTTCCACATAAAAACACTCACACTGATCGAGCATGGTGAAATATTTAAAGGAAAATGAGAGAGGTTCTTCTGGGATGGAAATGTGGGTTTGGAAATGGAAAACAGGGGCAGGAAATATGTGGCGGTTACCCTGTTAAATGGCAAAAAGATCCCCAGTTTGACGTCCTAATAGTGCTTTATTAATAAGCACTTGCTTTCATCTCATAATAGTGAAAAAAAGAGATTCAGCATGCAGCAGTGCCAATCTAAAACCACAACTGCATCCCCAGCCTTCAGCCTTGTCCTCAGAGCTGTCCAGCAGCCAAGTCACTGGGAGATAAAGGCCTTTCACTGGGAAGAATACAGAAGGCTGGGGAACAGGGACCAGAGGGGAAACCCAGGCAGGGAGGGCGCAGAGATGGGAGACAGCACACTGGAACTGGGAGCTTTATAAATAGCCTCTGAAAAGGATACTGTAACCCCAGCCATCAGCCACTTTAAGGAACCACAAAGCCGTCTGCTGGCCTCGCACTGAGATACAGGAAGTGCCAGCTGGATGAAAATCCAGCAAAGCTTGCAGAAACTAAACGAGACAGGTAAATGCGACGGATGCCGCTGCAATTTGTGACTCTTTGCTGGTCTTCAGTAGAGGATGTGACAGTGTGTGGCTGTCTGTCTCTCTGTCTTGCACAGAAACTGATGACATGTCCTCTCTGCCAGCGCCACGTGGGACAGGCTCCAACCCCCCTCCAAACCTGATAAACAGCTAAGGAAATGGAGGGCGGACTGACAGAGTGGTGCAAAGTGCACACGACTCTGGAGAATTGCATGAGATTTGATTTTGCAAGACAATCGTTACAAAGTGATGCAAGTTTTAGGATTCACAGAAGTAGGCCATAAACAACTAATATCCCAACCAGCGCCACCAGGCTGCTGACAACACCAAACGTCCCCTGTCTGCAGGACTCATTGCAGTGTTACCATGTATGTGTGGCAGCATGGTCCCGTTAGGGAGATCAGAAGTCCTCAGGAGCCCTGGACCAGCAGAACTGATTTAAAGCAGACTCAGAGATTTCGATCAGTAATTTTTCCATCATTCACGTGTGTATGGAAAACAGACTGTATACTAAAGACAGAAGCAGGATCACCCATTGTTAGCATTTCCACACTGACCATCTCGGCATTTTGCAGCAGTTTGTGACGAGGGAACAGCAACGAGCAGCGTTGACTGTGAAACGAAGGGAAGCTGCAGAATGATGGGCCGGCGGCATGTCAATCACAAGGTCACCATGACCTCATTGATCCTCTATTTGTAATCGGAAGATTGCCAGTTCAAGCCCCGGCTTGGACAGTCTCGGTCGTTGTGTCCTTGGGCGAGACACTTCACCCGTTGCCTACTGGTGGTGGTCAGAGGGCCCGGTGGCGCCAGTGTCCGGCAGCCTCACCTCTGTCTACAATGTACAATGTAGCTGCCATCACCAGTGTGTGAATGGGTGGATGACTGGATGTGTAAAGCTCTTTGGGGTCCTGAGGGACGAGTAAAGCTCTATACAAATACAGGCCATTTTTATTTTACTCTAATGGAATCTTTACCCGTTTACTCAAGTCACACATCAAGTAGGTCTGTGAGTCATTACAAAGAGTGCAGGGTTCATACTCATACAGCAGCTTCACATTTCAGACCCACAAACTGTCTCCATCTTTTGTGTACAGGTATACACGTTATGTGCTTGATGGAACGTGACATCCATGTGTGGTGCTTCAGTCTATCAGCTCTGTCCAGCCGTCACACCTGTACTGACTCTACCTGCACCATGAATCTGGAGAGATGCTCCGAGGTATCGTAAAGACAGGAAGTGACTACAGTTTGTTGATCCTAGAGCACAAACTGCATCTGTACATCGCAGAGATTCAGCCTAACCACACTCACACTGACTCACAGCTGACACACACTAGTTCACACACAAAGATAACATGTGCCACTTTCAAGTCTTTTCAAGCTGACACGGCGGACATGCTGCGTTTATCATGGGAGTGGCATAAGTAATCTTCATCTGAACGCAACTCAGGAATGCGTAATTGGTACGTTTCTAAACAACGGAAGGCTTTCATTAGTGGATCAGGAAGTCCAGAGCAGGCAGCGTGCCTGTGTGCTATACTTATCCCCTGGTGGCACGCCGTGTCAACTGTGGGGGAGGACGGGGGACGAGATGCTGTGACAGCTCCCTGGAAGTATAGCTTGTCAAGAGAAGGTACACTTACAGCTGTGGGGACACACACACACACACACACACACACACACACACACACACACACACACACACACACACACTTTGCCTGGAGACAGAGGAATGAGATGAAACATGCATGGTGTGAGCTCGGTCCCAGCTGGGCCCTGCTCAGGCTCTGGGCTCCAACAGACCCTCCAAGTGACGACGAGGGTCTGATAACAGAGCTGCAAACAGAACTCTGACCAATCTATGACTCTGCAAATATAAAATGTCTTTTTAATGAAACACCAACCAAAGTAACTGAGAGCGGCTGACGTTTGAAAAGCCAACAAACACACAAAGAAAAGTCTGCTGCTCCACTTGCTCCACCCTTGTGTGGAGTTTACTGCTGTACAAGCAGCCACCTGTAAACTACACCTCTTCACCTCCAGCACCCGCCTTTTTACCGTCTGCTCCTTTCATCCGTGCAGGCCGAGCTGAAAATGAGATTTCTTACGGGGGAAACGAGGTCTTTCTGTTTCCTGCACAAAGTGCCAGTGCTGAGGTTTTCAAAGTGATTTGTGTTTGCAAGGTGTGGAGTCAGTGCTCCCGAGTAATAACAGACAGGATATACTACGTATGTATGTGGAAACCCCACAATAACAGCACAGTACCTGCACAGAGTCTGTAGTCCCCAGCAGAGACACTTCCTCCTTGGGGCATCATACTCTTCATCCTGAAGGCTTCCTCAGGGTGGTTGAAGCGAAAGAAGGCTGATTGGCCAAAACACAGCATGCAGCCTGGAACAGAAGCACATACATTTCATTTTCACCTGTGCTTAGTCATCACATCCCTGTACCCTGTAGCTCTGCCACGGGAAGCTAGCAGGTCACAGGTGGGCCACAATTATGTGTAGTTGTTTTAGAGTAGGTGGGGCTACAGGGGTGGGAACCTTTGGAGAACCGTTATCATTGTTATCATTGAATACTGTAAAGTATTTTTGCCCGAAATGCCCATCCCCAACGTCACCCGCCATGCAGGTCGAGAATCACAACCAATGTTTGTCTGCAATATCTCCGAAAACTCTCCAAAAATGTCGTTTATTGAACAGTTTCTGATGTATAAACTGCTAATAAAGAACTCCTGGTCCAGCTATGAGAGGAAAACGCTCAGCACAGCCACACATGCTTAGTGCGACCGGGACATCTATGTCTATGTCAGCAAAAAAAGCAACAAGTTTGCTGTTTGTTTGGGAACAAAGGCATCACTGCCATTCAGTAGATGGCACTAAGGCTTTAATGTGTGTGCTAACATGATGCTAAAGCTCAAAAACAAGTACCAAATCTTCATGTAAAGACTATAAAGAGCTAGCTTAGCAATTCATTAGCAGAAATACTCACTTCCCCACACAATAACCAACAACTTTTAGTTTCTGACTGTTTCCTGTCTTATTTAAGACATGAACATTACAGGAATGAAGTGGACTGCTAACCATTTAGGAAGAGCCAACATAGTTTTATTCCACATTTACAGTCTTTATGCTAAGCTAGGCTAAAGTGTCAAATTCCTTAAGTAACATAAAAACCATCCATCATCCATCCATCTTCATCCGCTTTATCTGAGGCCGGGTTGCGGGGGCAGCAGCCTAAGCAAAGAGGCCCAGACCTCTCTCTCCCCAGCCACCTCCTACAGCTTATCCGGGGGAATACCAAGGCGTTCCCAGGCCAGCCGAGAGATATAATCTCTCCAGCGTGTCCTGGGTCTGCCCCGGGGCCTCCTCCCGGTGGGACATGCCTGGAACACCTCACCCAGGAGGCGCCCAGGGGGCATCCTTGTCAGATGCCCGAACCACCTCAGCTGGCTCCTTTCGATGTGGAGGAGCAGCGAAGTAAAAGCGAAGCTCTCAATTTACCGGTCAATCTACGTCCCTACCCTCACCTATGGCCACGAGCTGTGGGTAGTGACCGAAAGAACGAGATCGCGGATACAAGCGGCAGAAATGAGCTTCCTCCGAAGGGTGGCTGGCCTCTCCCTTAGAGATAGGGTGAGAAGTTCAGCCATCCGGGAGGGGCTCAGAGTAGAAGATAAACACCAATCTAAATTTAAAAAGTAAACAACATTTTCCTCAAATATATTTCCTTTGACATGCAGTGAAGTACAGGAACAAAGTAGTACAAACAGTAAGCATATCTGTGTGTGTACTAATAAATATGCTGTGACTTTCCACCACAGCCCGACTCATTCCTAATATTTCACATACAGACGTGAGCAGCATCGTAACGCTCACAGAGACTGGAAACAAACTATCCCTGAGAAACTGCTGATGCGTCTCACAGCAGCATCCAGTCTGAGCACAGAGCGCACACGACCGTTTGAATCGCCAACACAGACGTAAGTAAGGTGAACACGAGGCGTCCGAGTCGTTCTGACAGCATCAGGAACGAGCTCACAGACGCTGTGCTGACTCAACCATCATCCACACAGGGCAGAGGGCACACCGTCCTCTGGCACGGTGCAAACGGGCCACTGATGACACTTAAACCTGATATAGCTGGATGAAGACTGCAGAAAACAAAGTACAGAAAAGATCTGAGACGTGTCCAAGTTCAGGAGACACATCTGTACAAACTGTCAGGATGGTTTCTCTGCTTTCTGGGAAGCAGGAAGGCACATCGGAACTACAAAGATTCAAAATATATCTAAATAGTTCCCAACTTCAAAACGTCTGACTTCTCGTCACATCGGTTTACACAGCAGAACAATCTGATCTGCCTCTGCCTGACATCCTGTTTCTGCAGGAGCTACGTCCAATTAAAGAGATAAGATGATAAAATGCCGTTTCAGCAGATCCACGATAAACAAAATCTGGTCAGAATAATTCTATAAAGAAAACTTCACAAAATTCACATCCATTGCCCTGAGCAGCTATATTCTAGCTGCAACACGCTACAAGCTAACGGGCCAGTCACAAAATGTATGAATCACAGTGCAGTCCAATAAGCTTTAAACACAGCGGTACCTCCGTGTCCTGGTGAGAGCTCAGTGTTGCTCTCAGACTCACTTTTTAATGGTTGTACTGGAATTAGTTGAACCTGCTGCAGGTTCTGGCTGGGGTCCGCGTCCTGCCTTATAAAGGACGTCCATCACCAAATGGACTCTTCTCCAGGAGACACTTGTTGCACAAGTTAATGTGTGAAATGCTGTGTTAGAAAAGACTGAACGAACACTAGTCCTGCTGAACTCTGCAGCTCCCAGGTGGCTCAGGACTAACAGGTGCCTGTCTAATGCATTTACACAGATTTCCATTGTCAGAGTAAAAATGTGCGGTAATGGTTGTTTGACTTTGTCCACCAAACTCAGAGCCGTCCTGTGTTTGAGTAAATGTGTCTGCTACAGTGTGATGCAGCGTTTCACTCAGATGGAACCAGCGCCACACACTCCCCAGCTCTGTGTGGTGATATCAATCACATCCACCTATCTGGTTTGAACATCAGAGCACATCATTCACAGAACTCATTCAGCTCCTTCATGTGCCATGAGCCCGATAACAGATCAGCAGTCGCACGTTTATGGTTTTCTCAATACGGCATCATTATGTCCTGCTGACATGACGAGGGAAAGGTCTTCCAGGCCAGCCGGAGACAAGATCCCTGCCTGTCGTTGTGAGGCCTGAGGTAAAGGCAGGAAATCCTGCTGTGATGGACGACAGAGCCAGATTGGCCTTTTATTATGGAGAGACACACACGCTGACAGCCTGGGGAAAAACACCTGATTACATCTTGAGCCGTGGGTGAGGCCTGATGGAAAACAGGTGCAGACTGCTGCTAACATGAGCTTAGCACAGAGGGGTCAATGCCACTGCAAAAAACAACAACCTGTGTAGAACGGTGCATGGACTGCTTCTTACACAGCACGCTTCTACAACTGAACACTGTCTATGCAAGTGCTTCTAATATTCATACTCTGATGGACGCATCGCAGAGGAACTTGGGGTTAGCATCTTGTCCAAGATATTTGGCATGTAGACTAGAGCAGACGGGGATCGAACCACCAACCTTCAGCTACAGCCCTAGAATACATTTACTTCTCTTTTTCTCATTCGTTTGCATGTCATAGGCTGGTAACAACTATTAAAGTCTGGCTGTAAGCCACTCGAACATGGCAGAAGCATAGATGTATATGCTGTGGTCAAGTCAACATTCATGTTTTACATGAAATAATACTGTCAGAAGCAGCCACATTTGAATGGCAAGGTGGAGTGCTAAGCTAGCAGCTAACGCAGCAAGCTTTGTTAGCTGCTGGTTATGGACCAGCCTCTAGTGGCCATTAAAGGAACTGCAGGAGGTTGCGGTTTGGCAGAAGATCCCTGTTTAACTACTGCAGCATGAATAGTACCAGTTATACTCTAATCGTTTACACACTAAATTTCAATGTAAAAACATAAAGCATCGTCCCTGTAATAAAAATGATTCCTGTACTGTAAAATAACATGTTGATGCTAAATGCTAATAATGATATTTATATTAGTGCTATAAAATGCCTGCATTAGCAGTCCAAGAGCAGAACTGTGCTGATTCACATTAGTATTTATTTCCGCCACCCGTCTCTGTTTCCACCAGTGTTACAACACCGTCCTCTGCATAGTTTTGGTATTTTCCACAGTTCAGTATTTGCAGGATAATGAGTGCACCCTCAGTCTAGTCACGAATGAGGAAACACAAGAACTCGCTGAAAAGGACGTTTAAAAGCAGCCGTCGGTACGCTGCTGGTGCGGCCCTCAGAGCCACGTCGGCTGAGCCTCCATGCCTTCACGCGCTCCACAACTTCAGCGCTTATCTGACTTTTCTGCCTCCCTGCTGTGTCCTCTGGATTCTGTCCACTTTCACTGAATCACACCCCTTCCTCTGACTTGCACGAACATGATCTCCCTGGTGAACATCAACTTAGGCATTTAGGAAGCTCCTGGTTAAACCAATGTAGCTTGAAGAGGCATGTATCTGACACTGTGGTAACACAGTCATCACTCACTCTGAGCCTACAAGGGTTTGGTGATGCCTCTGCGGCCTCGTTTTCACGCAGCAGTTCTGTGTTGATTGGAACAACAGTGACGACTGAGGCTAACAGCTAGCTGCAATAACAACATTTCTTTAACATACTTACTGCTTATACAGTCCTGCTATTAGAATTTAATCAGTATTAAATATGTGCTAGTGTGCTGTATTTTGGTGGTTAGCTATTGGATTGGACATGGAAAATATCTAAGCTAGAAAACATAAGGTATTAGCATTTTCCGAGCCTTGGCTATGCTAATTAGCAAATGCTAAATCAACACTTACTGAAACCAACAGGGCACCAGTTTCAGCTTTATTCAGTTTCGATGTGCTGATTTATCTTTAGAAATGAATATTGAAGTGTTTCACCTTTATGTCAGATGTGAACAGAACTAATAGCAGAGGACTCGACGGCTGTCACAGACCTCTGTTTGTCCCACTGCCACATTTTGCTGGTTTGGCCACTTTGGAGGTGATAGCATATCTTTTGTGTAGTATGTTTACCGTCATCATGAGGCCTTTATTACTCACTGTGTTTCATGGGCAAACATCTGTGGCTAAATGGAATGTGGCCACATTAGTGATTACAGTGTGTCTTTGTGAGATACGATGTACAGAGTCAGGTTTATGTCTGAGTTCATGCTGGATGATTCACATTAGCAGCCACTGCTTTGTTGTTCTTGGCCTTAATGCATTAGTCTCACTGCAGTTTGTGGTGTGAGCCAGCTGAATTAGTTGTGCAGTTATTAAGGACGATTCTCGCTTTAGGGTGTAAGCTCCTCGCCTGCTGCTTATGTACGTCTGACAGTGTGAGATTTACTCTGACTTTGTGTTTTTAATAGCACAGCTTTCATTTAACTGTCACTCAAACAGCTTATTTAACTGTTAAAATACAAAATTGTGATTAAGATTCAACTTTGATAAACTGTGCAGCTCTAGTAGCACGTAATCTCAGAACGACAACCTGTTAGTGACAAACTGTTTGAGCATCTTAGCTAACTCAGCACACAGCAGACAAAAATACCCAAAATATGTGATTCCAGTTTGAATGCTCTTTTCCTGAAAGACAAATCACTGCGATTGTAATCGAATGTTTTTAACCACTGTGATCAAATAAGCAAAAATATCAATAACATGTAGGGCGACACAATTTCACTGACTCAAACATAAGTGAAGCTGTTGTGTTAAAGGGCATCGTCATGCCACAAAGGCCCGTTTTATACAGGACAACTGATATTCAACTTCTTTTTCTTACTGTGAAGTTGACATTAGGAAAGCAGATGTGCAGAGTGGATTTAATCTTTTATAGCTGTCAGGGTTTGGTGTTTGTAATCAGCTATAACAGTTGGTCCATGAAACATGGCGTCACTGTTAGTCTAAACTCCAAACCACATTCCTGTTCAAAGCAAGCCTCACTGCCCATCAGGAGACTTTTACCTCAGCACGTTTTGGAAAATGATTTCACTGGATTTGAATTCTAATGGTCACCAGTTCATGTCCAGAACAAGTTCTGCTAAGGCTGCAGTTGTACTTCTAGCTCCATCTTTGCTCGGTCCAGGACTCTGAGTGCCACCACTGCGCTATGGAGACCTCCACACATCCACGCCCAGCTCAGGCTGAGAGGAAGCCAACTTTACAGGATGTAAAGGACAGCTCACTGGTTTGTCATGGACGACACCCGGACAGGCTGCACACATGCCTGTGAGACCACTAACTGCCACAGACTGAATAAATCACACCAGTGTGGGGCTGTCCCGTGGACATGTGGACATACGGGACACGGTGATGGACACGGTGATGGACACGGTGATGGACACGGTGATGCAGAGGCTGCTGGAGGGTGATGGACAAGAGGACATGTTTCTCCTCCTCGGTCTCTCAGCAATAACTTCTGCTGGCATTGACTGTGTGTGTGCGCGTCTGTCTGTGTGTGTGTCTGTGTGCGCGTGTGTGCCTGCGTCTGTCTGTGTGCGCGTGTCTTTGTGTCTGTGTGCGTGCGTGCGTGTCTGTGCGTCTGTGTGCGCGTGTCTGTGCGTCTGTGTGCGCGTGTCTGTATGCGTCTGTGTCTGTGTGCGCATCTGTGTGCGCGCGTCTGTGTGCGTGCGTCTACGTGCGTGCGTGCGTCTGTGTGTGTGTGTCTGTGTGCATGCGTCTGTGTTTCTGTGTGCGTGTCTGTGTGTGCGCGTGCGTCTGTGTGTGTGCGCGTGCGTCTGTGTGTGTGCGCGTTTGTGTGCGTGTCTGTGTGCGTGCGTGTGCGTGTGTGTGTGTGTGTGTGTGTGTGTGTGTGTGCGTGTGTGTGTGTGTGTGTGTGTCTGTGTGCGCGCGTCTGTGTCTGTGTGCGCGGTCTGTGTCTGTGTGCGCGCGTCTGTGTGTGTGTGTGTGTGTGTGTGTGTGTGTGTGTGTGTGTCATTGTGCGTGAGTCCGTGTATGTCTGTGTGTGTGTGTCTGTGTGTCATTGTGCGTGAGTCCGTGTGTGTGAGAGGCTGCCCAGGATCAGCCCGACAGAGATCACACAGTTCATAGATGAGCGTTCAGAAACAGTGGCAGGCTTGTCCCACTGTGGGAGTGGGCTGTCATGCTGAATGCACTGGAAGCTCTGACTGTGTGCAGGATAAGAAACATGACAGCATTGTCCAGAGGAGTGGCTAATAATCGACCTGTGAAACTTTCACATTCACCCAGTGCTTCCCAGTTTAGGCACATCTATGGTTTCCTTATTGTTCTTCATTTATACTGGTTTACACTGTGGATGCTCACATTAGACTCATGGAAATAATCCTCCTCACTTCAGCTAGTGTCTGTCTCCTGAATCCAAACTGGAAGCTGGGTCCACAGAGGAGGGGCCTGAAAACTGAACTGCCTCCCATTAAGTACTCTGGGAACAACAGGTAAGCTTTACTGGGCTGGTCTTTACTGTCAGGGCGAGTGGGGTCTGATAACTCAACACTCCGTGTGTGAGGATTTAACAGGGAAGAGAAGCCGGTATGGGACAGACGTGCTCGCTCCGTCTGGTCCCAGTCAGTGAAGTCTCCGTCTTCTGTTTCTGGCTCTTTATGTCCCAACAGAGCGTTTTCCACGCTCACATACATGACATAGTAAACACACGTGTTCCCAACCACGCGTGTGTCTCCGTTTCATGTCAGAACCCTGCTGTGACAAACATCTGTTCATTTAACAATAACCCAAACACGCTGACATTTCCAGGGATGAAGAGACGACGACCTTTAAAGGGAAGTTTGTCCTCATTTATTCCTGAATCCCAAAGCAGAAGTGATGTGACATTTACCAAACCGCTCCATCTGCTGAAACGCTGCCGGTGAAGTCCATGACGAGAACTCTGTGCCAATCAGCACTTCAGTGCAGCTTCTCATCGGAGGGATGCTCCCGCTGTGTGGAGCATCAGATGGTCCTCCACCAAACAGGTACAGATTTATGATCCGGGGACACGAGAAGCATTCACCCGGGTGAGGTTTACACAGATGCTCTAAACGGGCCGTGGATCCCACTCAGTGCAGAGGAGCTGGGGCGAGTCAGGGCGATACATCACGCTCCATATGGAGCAGCCACACGGTGACACTGACAAAGTGCTGCGCTTCATTGGGCAGCTACAGGAACCAATGGTAATTTAGGCTCATTGCAAAGCCAATAAAAAGGAACGACAAATGTTCCTCTGGGAGACGTCAAACTTTGGATCACTCAGCAGAAAGAGCAAGCAGGACACGAGCTTATCTCTACTGTCTGTTCTCAAACGCCAGCCTCCACCCGAACGCTGAGGCTTTCCATCTCATCTCCACCGCTAACAGACCTTCCTTCCTCATACTGAACACAGCACAGGGTGGGACGATTAATGAGGCAGCAGAGAGGCCGAACCCTGACCACGCAGAGGAATGAAGCACTCCTAAAACCACACAGTCTGTTACTTAGACGAGAAGGGCTCTGAGGGAAAGACTTCAGGATGGGTCTCCTTCTGACCGCAGCTTCATCTTCAAGCGTTAGCCATGAATTATGCTAATGACACAGAAATATTTCCAAGAACAAAACTTGTATGTCCCCAGGTGGCCCAGGACGACTCCACAGTCCTCAAGGGTCCTGCTTAGCTGGGGTGACAGGGAAGATTAACTGAGGGGTGATGAAGGTCAAACTCTTTGGTGATCAGCTTTCCTCTGAGCCAAGATGGTAAATGGCCTGTATTTATATAGCGCCTTACTAGTCCCTAAGGACCCCAAAGCGCTTTACATATCCAGTCATCCACCCATTCACACACTCAGTGGTGGTCCACTGAGTGTGTGAATGTGTGTGTCCCTTTTGTTGGGTCTGTGTTTCCACAAGCCCCGCTAGTTTAGAGACTTATCATGAAGAAAACAAGACATAACGGACCATCTTCAACCCGCTAGCGAGGGAAGTCTTTGGTCAAGAACCAGCTCTTGGAGCTCACGCTGCTAACCTGTGTCCAGCCCAAAATCCTTCAAAGAGCAGCTTCCCTCACAGCTATTTACTGACAAACTGTTACAATACACATCACAGCACAAGCACCTCCCACTGTAAAACCCCCCAATGGTTCTAAGACAAGGCACTGTGTGTGTGTGTGTGTGTGTGTGTGTGTGTGTGTGTGTGTGTGTGTGTGTGTGTGTGTGTGTGTGTGAGTGTGTTGTGTAGCATGTGTCTCTGTATGCATGACTTCCTGCTCACGCAAAAGGATCATAAAAGCAGGAAGCAACATCACAAGGAACAGATCTTCCAGATAGGCTGTATCTGCAATAAAACCTCCCCCAGCACAGAGTGGCTGGAGAGGTGGTCAGGGACAAAGGAATGTCTTGATCCTATAGATTGAACTCAGACTTACAAATTTAAGAAGCCCAATGACAACATTCAACAATTAGACTTAACACCTTTGACTAACTGTACAATCAAAAGGTTTACATCAGCGCTGTAAGTGCACTATTTTATCAACCTGGGTTTGCCTCTTATCTGTATTTCATTTTATTTAATTTTAATTGCTGTACAGTACTCTGTTTCTGGTAACTATTGTCCATGATGTAAATATGTAAAAAATGTGTATGTTTCTGTTCTGTGTCCTGTTTGTTTGTATATGTGTTTTTCTTTTTTTCTGCCTGTCCCATTTGGTTCTTTAGCCGTCAGAATTGTTGCCTGAAGACCAACAAGGAGACCCAATGGATTTACTTTGCCAAATGGATCATCATGGCCTTGCCGTATTGGTCCATTTGATCGACCTTTGTTGTTATTATTTATTTTATTTTATTTTCAGTTGTTACAGACAGGACAGACATGACTGAGGGATAGGAAAGGTGATAGGAAAGAAAGATGAAGGAAAAGAAAAACAGGAGGGAAGAGGGACAGTGAGAAAGGGCACTTAAAAAGAGAAAGAAGAGAAAACAAGCAAAAAAAAAAACAGAGCAACATACTAAACACAACACCATCAGGTTAATCTAGCTAAGTGTAAACAGCAGTAAATACTAAATATTGAATATTGTTGTGTAGCAAGCAGGATCGACAGCGCACAATGTGCTTGGAAATAGCAGCCAATAGAGGTGTAGTTTGTGTCTGTGAACACCCGTGTGCACACCTGTGTGGATCAGCGCGCTTGTATTCAAAAAGTTTCTCCATGTAATGGTCTGCTAGAGAGTGTAGAGACCCATAGCCCCGTCCCCCAGGGCATGAAGCAGGTATGAAAGAGATCCAGGCTTCGGACATCCAGAGGCCCCAGAGAGCGAGAGCCCAAGGAGGACCACCGGAGGGGGGGCATCTGTGCCACCCTCCTGGGAAGAGCTGAGGAGAGCCCCAGACGAGGGGTCACCCAGTAGCCATGGAACAGAAGCCAGAGGGGGTTGCAGTGGCGTGCCCGCCGGCTCTGCCGGCAGCCAGCTGTGCCAGAGTGAACCGAGCCGCAGGCCCGGAGGCCCGAGGGCCCCCTTTGCCCTGGAAGAGGCCTGACCGAGCAACAGGCGCCAGGCCCCGCCAAGTAGTCACCGGGAGTGACTGGTACATACCTGAGCGCCCAGCCCCGGACACCAAGAACCACCAATGCACCGACCCCTGAGGGCATCAGTCACCGGCAGGGAGTGTGGTGAGGGGAGATAGGCCTTGGAGGGCCTGGGAGTTCCCAGAGAGCTGGAGTGTAAGACCCGACCTGACATATAGACACAGACAAACAGGCACACACAGACACAAACATGCATTCCCACCCTCATGCACACATATACAAATACTCAGCACTCACCCAACGTAGGGATACACATAAATGGACACACAATCACACTCCCCAAACAAACTCTATAGCCCGGGTCCAGGTACCCTCAACCCTGGAGGGGGAAACGGCACCTAGATCCAGGAGATGTTACCCTTTCCCCGGGGTGGAGGCAAGCAGACCGCCCGAGGCTCCGCAGCAGCAGGGAGGCCCCGCATCCCAGATCCCAATCGAACGGCCAACACCTGGTCAGCTACCTTCTTTCACGGCGTCTTTAACCCTTTAAGACCCACCATAGAGCCAAGTTCGCCAGAGCTTACTTCATATTTTTACATGCTGTAGTTCCATTTTTGGGAGCATTTCAAGTTGCTAAACATCAATACAACTGTTATAGCCCAAAGTTTAATAATATGTATGCATTAAGTCCACAGTAACTACATAAATTGCAAAAAAGTGCAATAAACTACAAATTGAAAATCGTTTTTGTTTTTTTACATATATTTCTACTTAGAGACATTTCAGAGGTTTATCCCTCAAAACTTTAAATACAAAAAAGTTGCACAAAATAGTTTCCAACACCAGGAAATTTATTTTGAGTGTCTTCATAGTTTTATTTTTGAGATACACCAATTTTTTATATTCTGCAGGAAAAACAAAAATAAATCTTATAATTCAAATTTGCAAAAAACCAGCATGTGCATCAAAATAAACTATTTTCAGCAGCGCAATCTGAGTTCTAAGCATCCCAGCAACTATTCAGAAAAGCATGAAGTCAAACATGACTTTTAAAAACACCAGTACCGGCTTATAAGGCCCCAAAGGTTAAAAACTACATTTTCTGCAAAAATGACATCACTTCCGGTTTCGGGCAGGTAATGGTGGACATGCGATAGTTCGCGCTGACGTCTATTCCAATGTAGGAAGTGTTACGAACAGCTGATCGGATCGGCAAAGCGTGTTTCTGGATTATTATGTTTTTGTTGCTGCAAGTGTTTTTTTGCAAAGCTTTATGTGGAAGGAAACCGTGACCGAGGACAAGCTGATGGCATCAGATGTAAGTACAACTCCTCCGGTTTCATATGCAAAAAAGAAATAAATATTGGGGTTAAATAGCAAACTGTTCAGCAAAGCCTTGATGATGTTGATCCTCTTCAGGAAATGTTGGCTGCACTGCACCATTTCAAAGGTTTCACAGTTTTAGGAAATATGCAGATGTGTTTGATGTGAATAGCAGCACAGCACCGAGCCACGTCCTGCCCAGCTCTCTTTCACTTTCCATCAGTCAGTCACCAACACTTCATTAGCAGCGGCTTGGCTGAGGGCTGGCTTCATGTGCAGCACTAACACACAGTACGTAGCTTTTTTTAAAACGCGGCAGTATTTCCTTCTTTCCCTCGTTCAGAGGAACCCTGTGACCTGGGAAAGGCAGGGATTCTTCCAAAAACCAACCAAAGGCTACGCTCAGCAAAACAAGCTGTGGTCGAAACTGAGATCGCTTTAATGGGGAGGTAGCCTTCCAACACAGTCCGACGGGGAAATCTAACACATTGGCACTTTTCATAATTACAACTGCCTCCAGTTAAAGGACGGGCGATCGAGTGGCCAAAGAGAGACGGAAGATTGGAAGTGTGTGCATACATGAGTGACTGAGATTGATTACCTGGACAGAGAACGATTTCTCCCTCAGCACTGCAGAGACAATCTGCATAATCACTGGCTTCATCACAGTGAGTGCTCTGCACCCTGCAGAACAGTCACAAAGAAACAGCCAACAGTGAAGGAGCTTTGAAAGTGCTGAATCAGCTTTAATTATGGCTACACTTCAGCAGCGAGGACACTTACTGCAAACACCATCAGCTCCGTCCACAACGGGACTACAACCCCACTCTCTAACAAACTTGTACAACACTTCAGTGGGTTACAGAGCACACGAGAAACGGTAAACATTGGCCCAAGATGACATCACATACATTTATAATCTCAGTCAGCTCAAAAAGCACATGACCAGCAATCTTTATCAAACAGAGCAACATGATTCGCAAATGAAATACCATCTATGAAATGAAGGACAGTATTTTTAGATCATTTATAATTTGTTAGAGTTATCAGATGCCCAGCATTAGCTAACATTACCCATGAATAACAGTTTCGATTTCAAAAACGAAGCAACATATCCTTCACAAATTAGAGCGTCGCTTTTAATTTCCTTCATAAAACTTTTTTTCTTTTAATTTCCTTCATAAAACTGAATTTTTTCTTTTAATTTCCTTCATAAAACTGAATTTTTTTCATGCTAATGTTAACTAACCTTAGCTTTAATGCCAAGGTTAGCTAACATTAGCTTTAATGCTAATGTTAGCCAACATTAGCTTTAATGCTAAGGTTAGCTAACATTAGCTTTAATGCTAAGGTTAGCTAACATTAGCTTTAATGCTAAGGTTAGC
>NW_024582589.1:288565-296135 GCF_018398535.1 Haplochromis burtoni | reverse complement strand
AACATTAGCTTTAATGCTAAGGTTAGCTAACATTAGCTTTAATGCTAAGGTTAGCTAACATTAGCTTTAATGCTAAGGTTAGCCAACTTTAGCTTTAATGCCAAGGTTAGGTAACATTAACTTTAATGCTAAAGTTGACTCCCCAGCACAGCTAACTTAGCTTACCTTCTTGCCAACGCTGTCACTAGCAAAACATTGGCCAGAGGGGCCGATGGCGCGATATGGCAGCCTCGCTTCTGTCAGTCTGCCCCAGGGCAGCTGTGGCTACAACTGTAGCTGCCTCCACCAGTGTATGAATGTGAGAGTGAATGAATAGTGGTATTGTAAAGCGCTTTGAGTGCCTAGAAAAGTGCTATATAAATCCAATCCATTATTATTATTATTATTATTGATTTAATTCTCATCGTGCATTTGTCTCTATGAGGATCTATGCTGCTATGCTATGCTTTCAGTAACCAATCAAGAAGCAAGGAAGGGGAAAAATAAGAAAGGTATTTGGGAAGGAGTAAAAATAATACAATCCTTCGAATTTATAGTAAATATCCTTAAAGTGTCTATAAGCTGTCAGAGAAACTGTTTTTATACATTAGGATTATTATAAATGTAAATTTATAAATTTTGTAACAAAATCAAGAAAGATTCAATAAAACCACTGACTAAATACCAGAGCCGCCAAGAGTAATCTCTGTAAAGCCCTGTGACTACTCCTTTGAGACCACTCAGGCCAGTCAGTGTTAATGCCACATCATGCCTCAAGGGTATTGTGGCATTAAATGGAGATGTGGTTAGTGGCCCCGCTACATCCAACCTATCAGAACAGTTCCATTCCTTCTCTTATATATCTGAGTTTGCTTCTTTTTCCCTCTTTTCTTTGCACTGGTGTGACCACATTAAATCTTTCCAGTGTCTCAGCTTAGCCTTAAGTACTCTTCCCAGAAGATTACATCAGAGGACCCAGAGGTGGTCAGACACAGGATGCTTTACATTCTACTGGAATGAGTGCCTGCAAACTTGGTTCGAGTACGCACACGACAAAGAAACACTGTTATACATTTACACGCTGCTAACACTGGCCTGGCACATCACGGCTGCTCCCTCAGGACCATCCTGCCTGTCAGAAGCTGCAACAACATATTTCATCTCATGCAAACACGTTCACAGCAACTCCCTCGTCCACAGCCAAACGAGCAGAAAGGAAAGAAACAGGGAGAATACTTTTGTACTAGGGTGTCTTTTTATAAAGGTTCAACAGCCTTTTCCCCAGCTGATTAACAGCTGTATCTCACAGGCATGGTCAGCAAACTAAATGAGTGTGTCACACAAACATACAGCAACCTACAAATACTCTGGAATGCTACGTGTTGGTTGCATGTGGTCAATTAGCCACACAACATATTAATTTTAGAGATCCTCCCAAAGACACCAGCAGCACTGTAGCTGCAGGCTTGCTACCTCCAACTCCCTCTGGATAAAAACACGTGTCAGTCACTGTTAACTGTTCAGGGTAAAACAGACACCACCACGGATCTAAAATTCCCACCAACAGCTAATCTAGTGAAATGTGAACCGTTTGCTCAGGTGACCGATAAACTGGAAAAACTCGTGTGGAAATATTTGGCATTCATCCCCTCTGATGAAAAAGCGTGAACACAAACCATTTTGGATGTGAAATGTTACACGCCTACTTTTCAATCCGTTAAACACGAGCACGTACCCACGCCACAGTGAGACGTCACTGAAATGTGTAGAGGAGCTGCAGACAAAGGCAGGCTGGCGGTTGCTATGGAACCCTGATGGTTTACGGCCTCGGCAAAGGCCGAGGAGTCAAACCTGCTCCAGTTAATCAATGACCGCCTTTCGCTGAGCCGGGGCAATCAAACACAGACGTGCATACCAAAGAATGAGATGGAGAGAGAGCGGAGCTGCGGAGGGCAGTACACATGTGGGAATGTCTGAACAAATGAGAGGTTGGAAGAAGTGATCGCATGTTGGAGGCACGATGACATCAGACAGACGCCTTGATATGAGCTATCAGGAGACGGCGGCTGCTCTCAGGGAGCCGTGATCCTGCCGTTATGTTGTGCAGCTAATTCACAGGCAACAGTCAAAACATGATGTCCTACTGCATCCACACTGCTGGGACAACATGTGGAATACAAACACAGCAAAATGGGAATGGGACCCCGTGTAGCTTTTATGAAATCAACTGAAAGCTGAAGGCTCCGCCCCCCTGTCTACTCTGAAATAGCACCACAGTGTGAGAGCGCTGTGGTGGGGTGATGTGGGTGTTCCCTGAGAGCCCTGCAGAGCCACATCCATACACGTCACTAAGTGTCGGGTCAGCTACAATCTGACCCCCCCCAGCATCCGCTGACCACATCATGCACACGGTCAGCTGCTGCAGTGGGAGCTCATCACAATAACGTGTCACAGGCCGGCTACAGCTTGTTCCAACAGATGTTCTCTGCTTCGCTCCCCCCACCTCCACGCCACCCCCCCTCCTCCTTTATGCCAGGACAATTTGGGCCAATCCCCCGCTGTTAAACACGCTCCCAGAGGCACGAGGCCCAATTCAACACGTGGCTGGAGGTGGACTGGTGCTCAAAGCAGCCTAAACTCTGAGTGGGATTTTTGTGATTTTTGTTTTCTTAAATAAATGCAACACCAGTGGGTCATCATCACCTGATTTACCCAGACAGACTCTGTATGGACTGCATCCATGAGTGCTAACTTTTAAATTAAAAGCCTCCTATTTTAAGTAGCATGCTCTGCACTGATAAAGTATTCTTTGTTGCATTAGTTTAAAGTTTCCACCTGGAAACTTGAATACGCAGTTTGAGCTCCACTCGTGCAGCCGTAGCACGGGTTATATATAAATCTATCTGCTATGGCTGATGTACCCTGTTAGGAGAAAACAGCTGTAGCCTTTAAGGATGTTTTCTCCCTTTATAACAAGTTTCCAGAGTTGATTTTGGAGCTGTACTCACAGGGCCGTAGGTTTGGTTGCTTCTTTGAGCAAACAGCCAAATATAATAACGCTCCATGAAACGCAGCTTTCTGTTAGTGCACAGAGGCTGAACCACACAGTCAATCCCTCATATACCTCAAGGTGCAAAATGTTTTCTCGATTTTTATATACAATAGAGAAATACTACTGTATTGTACTGTATAAATACTACTGAAAGAATTCTGTGAACATAGCTCTTGGGACTTGGATCGTGTGGTTCTGTCAGCTCAGAGTCACTTCTACTTAGAAAATACAAGGTTTTTGTTCATTCACAGGAAATGTCCTATATTTTCACTCTGGACCTTTTTTATTCTAAAGTAGACAGGCAGATAAAACTGGAACTTTTCTGTCATTAAATGGTTTAAATTGCTTTGTTGTAACAGGAATGGCCAACAGTTACAGTTACCAGTCCAAAGCTGTCCACTGGAGACCATCTGTTTGAGACCCACGTCCAGGATCGATGCCTCACCTCCACTTATTCAGTCGCTGAACTGGACCTGACTTCTGTCTTTGTGGGAACATCTTCAGTGGAATTATCTGACATAACTTTCCGTGTTGTACAACAATGATTATACAGTTATTTCGTCATCATTTCAGCTGCTATAATAGAAGAATTTCCCACATGTGGGATGAATAAAATATTTTAGATCCCGCTGTAGTAAACGGAATCATCATGTGACGTTTCTGGACAGACTCTTCATTTTTGAGCCCCACAGGTTGTTGCCATCTGGTCCGCCTCACCAACTATGTCTCCAACCATCAGAGGACCTTATCATATTCTCACTGCTATTTCAAACTGTACATACAAATCCAGCCTTGAAACTGAGCCTTTTGCAACAGTTTGCTGTGTGGCTCACTTAATTTGTTCAAGTAAGGATGGTAGTTTTTGGAAAAATATAAAGAAACTTATTCCTTCAAAGGCTTCATATACAAACCAAAGGAAACTGAGCCAAGCTACATAAACATTATAGTATAAACACTGGTATGGCTGCCAGCTGCTGCCAGCACAGGACTGACCTGTGCTTAGGGGAGCACACAGCAGCCTGATGAGTGTTTGCAGAGGGCTCTCCCACATCCTCTCTTTACAATGGGGTCGAGGTATTAGGTCAGAGACGGCAGATGCTGAGGAGCAGCAGGGATAGACTGTGGGAATAATGGCTCTGCAACAAGGTCCTCAGTTTGAACTCGAGGCCCCCAAAATAAGCAGAATGCATGAGAGGGAAACTCTCACTGTGTTCCAGTAAACAGCCCTGGTTAGGTCACATTGGCACCCAGGAATAGCAGTGTAACCGTAGACAGACAGGTCTGGTCACGCCAGCCCGGACGTGTATGCGTTTGTCGCCTATAAACAGAACTCACATGGAGGAGAGGAAGTGAGGACTCAGCACTGAGAGGCTGGAGACAGCAGCCTTACAGCAGGTGCTCTGTGTGCGGACTCACAATCCTCTGCTGAGTCCCAAAGGTGTTTGGAACACCTGGGCTTAACTACCAGTTTACCTGCCAGTACTGTTTGTTTCACTTCTTTAGGATTTTGCAATTTGCCAGCACAACTAGCAGCTACCCAGCAGAGCAAACGAGTTAACGATGATAAACTAGCAAGAGCTCAATTGAAGTTGATTTTTTTAAAGAAATAATTGTTTCATATATGCCGTATTTTGAATAACCTCATCGAAATGAATAGGAAGCCAGAGATAATGTGTTTGCGCCATGCAGGTTGGCATTTTGCACACAAAATGACTCATTTGCGCAGTTTTTAAATAGAGTTTGGTGACAGAAACGGGTAATGGCAGCGTACACACCCTCACAGCGCGGCTGCTTGGTGGTGGCTAACCTGCGAGCTCAGCATGGAGTTACCCTGCTCCATCTCCCCGAACTCCGTCACCTTCCTGCGGCTCCACAAAGCCCCGGGCACCGACTCAAAGCACGGGAAACGCTTCAAAAGAACACGCGGTGAAATCACGACAACTTACTTTAACTCGTGCGGCTGAAACTCTGCCGTCCCTCCGCCGCTTTCATCGCTCGAGGTCCTTTAAATAAAAGCCACGTGTTTTTGTCCGTTTGTCTGGGTTTTATTGCGGAACAATCCCGCGCGTGTATTGGGGTGCGGGGCTGTCCTCGCGCCTATTGCTATGATAATGCCCCAGTGCGGCAGACTCCAGTATACTCTGCAGGAGCTGTCCCTGTGTCCGTGTGTCCACGCTCACTGAAGCAGCAGTCCACAGTCACCGGGATCTTTGTCCATTGTGTGCCTCCTCCCCACGCGTCTGTCCGCGGAGTGCTCCTCTGCTGCCGGGGCTCCTGTGAGTAACAGCTGGCTCACAGTCATGCCTATGCCCGCCCCGCGGAGAGAGCCGGGCTGTCAGGGAGCAGACACCGGGGAGGAGGAGGAGGTGGAGATCCGGAGTCAGAGACAGGGGGGCCAAAGTGGAACGATAGAGAGCAATAATGTGACTGATCCATACCGCGGATTTATTGATTATGCAACCTGACTGTAGGTCTGTAGGGGCGCCAGCAGAGCGGATTCTAACTTGAAAAGAAAGCAGGTCGACCTCTCTCTCTCATATCTCAGCTTAATCACTGAAGAACAAAGGTCAAGCCCCGCGTATTACCAGCCATTTATACGAGCCATAAAACGGAGCTCCTCAGGCACATCAGCCTCTGCTGCAAACACTACGGTCCTGTGGGCTTTTATTAATTACTGAGCATGTTTATGCCAGATGCCTGACCCACTGAGCGTGGAAACACGTAGGAAAATCCTCCAGGTAAATTAAGGTGGACTTATTCCCCCCTTATTCAATTCAGTTTTATTTATACAGCGCCAGCATCAGTCAATCATATACTGTAAGATAGAGCCTACGATAATACAGAGAAAATCCCAACAATCACATGACCCCCTATCAGCAAGCACTTTGGTGACAGTGGAAAGGAAAAACTCCCTTTAACAGGAAGTTACTGTTTAGTTTTTTGTATTCCCATTCAAAATAATCTTTATTCATCTTCCCGCAGGCCTTGGTCCAGCCACTCAGCCCACACACTGAAACAAGCTGTTCTATTTGCCCCTTGAACACAGATGATGCAGGAACATTCAAACATCTGTCCTTTAAATAAATTAACCCGTCACAGATTTTTTATAGTTGTCTGTTAAAAGCACAGCCTGCTCAGCACCTCCCAATCTATGGAGTTGCTCCTCGTTGGCTTCCTGAAGCTGGCCAAACAGAAGAAAGTAGACTTTTAGTGAAGGCGTGGGCCTAAAGCAGGGATGTCACACATGCTTTACACTGTGAGCCCACTTTGACCTGATGTGGACAGGACCAGTGACACCTCAGGCCTAAAGTGACAAATTAAACAAGGGGAAAACTGAGCTGAAATTAAAAGGCAGAAACAACATTTTACATTGCCCCTCTGATTCTTTCAGTCCTGAGTCTGAGAGTTTGTCTATCATTAGCAGCCATGTTGGTCACATGTGGACGTTAGAGACTCTGACTCATCTGCTAATGTCTTTGAAGGGTTTTATCTGAGCCCTATTTTCTTTTAGTATTCTTCCTCACAGGCTCCATGAAACCAAGCAGCTATTATCCAGGTAAAGTATTAGCTCACCTTCTTTGAACAGACAGACTTCTCTTGATTTGAAACCACAGACAGTTACCACTAACCCTCTCGCTGAACACATTTCCATTTTTTGATAACACGAGCTTGTTGCTGCTTGATTTCCTCTAAACTGAAATGCTGACAAGGCAGAGCTGTAGCGTGGTTTAGACTCTTTAGTCTAGCCAAGGTAAGCTCCATTAGATTAGCTGACACACATCAGCATCTAGTCATAGCTTGCTATGCTGCCCTGCTCACCTGTCCTGAGGGGAATACTTCTGTGCCTTGTAAAGTATTACTCACATAACCCAAGGGAGTGGTAGGAACCAATAAAGTCTGATCTACTTCCTGTTGTATAATCAGATATCAGCGTGTATTAAGGTGTGCATTACCGCCTTGTAAACAACACAAACTGCTGCTGTTTTCAGGACTGCGGCTATTCCCACTGTGCATTACTGTCCAGGAGCCTGACAGTGAACTCTGCTTCACCCACACACTCATTTTTCAACCTTCCCCCCCAGGACTGACTGTCTGGGGTAAAGGGCGCAGCATAAATAGCCCAGTGTCCCCACTCAGGTTACCCTGCCACTGTTCAGGTCAAAATGCCACAGTGACAAAGGGACCCACTGCAGACATACACCTATCCCCGAGCTGTGCAGGACAGAATTACTGCACAGCTTCTAAAGAAAGTACTGCATGTACTACGGCTCTGAGAAAAACACTACAGTGTTTGTACTTACACAGCACTACAGAGGGAAGTACACATCCTGTGAGTAATGATGAGTACTGTCTCTTTAACTCATTCTCATTACACACAGCACGCTCTCTCCAAGGCTCTGATGTACACTTCCATGAATTTCCATGACTACACTGCAGTAGTTACATCGGTACAGTTTTACTTCCTTTAAAAGCAGTGAATTGGGCAACATGACAGGAAACTGTGTGTGTGTGTGTCTGTGTGTGTGTGTGTGTGTGTGT